>NW_023396887.1:0-97570 GCF_011125445.2 Fundulus heteroclitus
AGTAATGAACTATGACTACTAAGATCAACTATAACCAAGTTATTGTTTGAAAATGTTATAAACATTATACTCTCGAAGAAGAATAACCCTTCTGATTAGGAAAAATAGACTTTATGAAAACAGTGAATATTCTAAATAAATGGAAATGCCTTTTGGCAATGTCACTTGACATTGCTATCTAAAGTAAAGTTCTTTAAATGAGACAAAATAATCGCAATATTTATTCAGGAATAAGTACAAAACAATATAACACACATTTTACAATAGCAGCCTAAAACAACTTGCATGATAAAAGAAAAATATAAAATTACTAGAAAAATTTGCATTTCCTGCGAAATGCACTGTGAATGCAGATGGCTGAATGATTAAGCAAAAGATGCAGAAGATCTGAAGAAGACAAAAAATAGCTGAAAAGCATTGAAGAAGTTGAAAAAGTTGAAGAATTTGAAAGAGTTGAAGAATTTGAACATGAGAAGAACAATAGCTGAACTATTAGAAGAAGAAAAAATGAGGGAAAGGCACCACCAAACTTTCCTAACTCATTCTAAACCTGAATCGTTTAAAAAGCAAGCAGAAGTAGAGAATTTCAAACTTTAATATAAGGTGCCATATGTGGGCCTGCATTTCTAGGGAGATAAGGGGTTTCGCCCCCATTGAAAAGCACTGGATGTTTGACACCTCCTAACTTTGGAGTGCTTTATGTGACGAGGCCCCAAACTTATTGTGGAGCTTCTGTATAAGGAGGTACAGACTCTGTAAAGCAGAAGTTTGTCCGAGCTTCCTAGAGCTACTTCCAATTAGCAACATGCTAACCATTAGCCGCTAAATGGTTGTGCTCAGGATCACCGGGGAATTGTACTCTGTCAGTTTGGTCCAAAATCCTGTACTGGGAAGTGCCTCAAATAGGGGGGCCAATACTTAATGTTGCCAAACGTCACCAAAGTTCATGGGTCAGATTGGCCTCCTTTAGCAACTCAGCCTCACCACATCTGGGCCCAGAACTCAATATTTGACCAAAATGGTCAGTAGCGCCATTTCCCACAGGTGGGTGGTGCTGTATTGGCCAATTGGGTCGTGTCTGGGCATCATGCCAGGTCCTGTTGGAAGCAAAGGCCCAATAGGAAAGCATGTGAAATCCAAAATGGGACAGAAAAATGACACATAGCTGAAAGTCACTTGAAAAATTTTAAAATGTCAAGAGGAAGTGACTGTGCGAATTTCAGATTCCTACATTAATCACAGCAACTGCGGTGAGCGTCGAAAGTTGCCATTCTATCTCAATTGATCCTCTCCCTCTGGCCCTCAGAGTTCCGTCGTCATGGAAACTCACTGACACACCTGCAGCGGCCAGTCTACCGAAGTGCAGAGACTTTGCTCACAATAAGTCCCATTGGATTATAATGGAGAACTTTGCCCCGAACAACGCTTCATATCTCCTGATCCCTAAATGGTAGAGACGTAATTTTCTTCTGCGTTTAGTTCGTAACGGATAGGGGAAGAAGAAAAGCTATCGTTTTTTGCTGGAAAAGTTTAATAAAGGCATAAAAAATTATGATCTAAAGGGGGTTTTTAAGGAATTTCCAAAATCCTCTAAAAACAGTCCCAAACAAATCGCTGTAGCTGAAAAAGCATAAGAGATATCAAAACAATTATTTCACTGTGAGTATCAGCAGGCTTTTGAGGACTATGTTGCTCATTTTTATGTTTGTACAAAAATCGGTGTAGGCACAGCGACGATGTAAAAAGTGGATCATGTGGAACAATGCAGCTCTAAAGCATTTTCAGGATTTTGCACATTCGCTACTCCCGAACAAATTGTTCCTGCGGAAAAAACGTAACAGTTATCCATAAAATTCCTTTTTTTGAGTGCCAGAAGGGCTGGGACATTCATATGTGAAAGTCTCATGCCTGTACATCAAACGGTTTAGGAGTAGCGACGATGCAAAAACGTGTGATGTTTTGGATTTTCAGACGTCATTTTTCAAAACCGCTCCATAGGAAATAATGGGGGAGGTTTCGGGTTTGTGTCGCTCTGAGGTGATTTGCGAAAAATCTATAAATGCTACACCAATGAGGGTTACATTTCCTGAATCCAGACAAAAATTCCTACGTTTTGATGTATAATTATGTGGATAGGTTTGAAATTGAGGCGAGTGAGGAAGAAGTTGTTCGGAGAAGAAGAATTTGTTGAATTTCTAGAGTGCGCACTCTATAACTGCCTCCTTGACGACCATAGCAACGCATGTTATTTGCTGAATTTCTTGAAAAGCTAAAATGATTTTAAGGAGGTACTATATGAAAATGGTAAAAGATATGAAAAAGCTGAAATAGACCATAATAGCTGAAAGATATCACTACATTTTAAAAGTTGAATGGCGTTTCTAGCTGAAAGTAGGCTGAAGCAGTAAGCTGTCAAAAAGCAGCTGAAATGAGCGGAATTTTAGTGAATTACATTCATTTCCTATGGGAGAAAAAAAGCTGAAAATTTGCAGAAAAAGCTGAATATTTTAAAAAGTTTGAAGAGTTAAAAGTACAAAAAGACATAGCCATCCATTCCAGAAGAAGCTGAATAGTTTAAAAGTTGAATGGTTGAAATCGGGGAAAAATTGTAGGAGGAGAAGCGAATCAAACTTTAAACAGTAAAAACGCATTTGGAAGAAGTTCCTATAATAAACTAGAAAAATTTGCATTTCCTGCGAAAATGCACTGTGAATGCAGATAGCTGAATGATTAAGCAAAAGATGCAGAAGATCTTTGAAGAAGAGAAAAAATAGCTGAAAAGCATTGAAGAAGTTGAAAAACTTGAAGAAGTTGAAAAAGTTGAAGAATTTGAAAGAGTTGAAGAATTTGAACTTGAAAGAACAATAGCTGAACTATTAGAAGAAGAAAAAACTGAGGGAATGGCACCAAACATTTCCTAACTCATTCTAAACACTGAATCGTTTAACAAAGCATAAGTAGAATTTCAAACTTGAATATACTGTTGCCATATGTGGGCCTGCATTTCTAAGGAGTATAAGGGGTTCGCCCCCATTGAAAAGCATTGGATGTTTGACACCCTCCTAACTTGGAGATGCTTTACGTGACGAGGCCCAAACTTATTGTGGAGCATTCTGTATAAAGGATGGTACAGACTCTGTAAAGCAGAAGTTTGTCCGAGCTTCCTAGAGCTACTTCCAATTAGCAACATGCTAACCATTTAGCCGCTAACATGGTTGTGCTCAGGATCACCGGGTGATTGTACTCCTGTCAGTTTGGTCCAAATCCTGTACTGGGAAGTGCCTCAAATAGGGGTGCCAATACTTAATGTCGCCAAACGTCACCAAATATCATGGGTCAGATTGGCCTCCTTTAGCAACTCAGCCTCACCACATCTGGGCCCAGAACTCAACATTTGACCAAAATGGTCAGTAGCGCCATTTCCCACAGGTGGGTGGTGCTGTATTGGCCAATTGGGTCGTGTCTGGGCATCATGCCAGGTCCTGTTGGAAGCAAAGGCCCCATAGGAAGCATGTGAATTCCAAAATGGGATAGAAAAATGACACATAGCTTGAAAGTCACTTGAAAATTTTAAAATGTCAAGAGGAAGTGACTGTGCGAATTTCAGATTCCTACATTAATCACAGCAACTGCGGTGAGCGTCGAAAGTTGCCATTCTATCTCAATTGAGCCTCTCCCTCTGGCCCTCAGAGTTCCGTCGTCATGGAAACTCACTGACACACCTGCAGCGGCCAGTCTACTTAAGTGGCAGAGACTTTGCTCACAATAAGTCCCATTGGATTATAATGGAGAACTTTGCCCCGAACAACGCTTCATATCTCCTGATCCCTAAATGGTAGAGACGTAATTTTTTCTGCGTTTAGTTCGTAACGGATAGGGGAAGAAGAAAAGCTATCGTTTTTTGCTGGAAAAAGTTAATAAAGGCGTAAAAAATTATGATCTAAACGGCATTTTTAAGAATTTTCCAAAATCCTCCAAAAACGGTCCCGAACAAATCGCTCTAGCTGAAAAAGTATAAGAGATATCAAATTAATTCTTTCACTGTGAGTATCAGCAGGCTTTTGAGGACTATGTTGCCTCATTTTTATGTTTGTACAAAAATCGGTGTAGGCACAGCGACGATGTAAAAAAGTGGATCATGTGAGAAAATGCAGCTCTAAAGCATTTTCAGGATTTTGCACATCCGCTACTCCCGAACAAATTGTTCTTGCGGAAAAAACCGTAACAGTTATTCCACAAAATTCCTTTTTTGTGAGTGCCAGAAGGGTTGGGACATTCATATGTGAAAGTCTCATGCCTGTACATCAAACGGTTTTAGGAGTAGCGACGATGCGAAAACATGTGATGTTTGGATTTTCAGACGTCATTTTTCAAAACCGCTCCATAGGAATTGAATGGGGGAGGTTTCGGGTTTGTGTCGCTCTGAGGTGATTTGCGAAAAATCTATAAATGCTACACCAATGAGGATTACATTTCCTGATTCCAGACAAAAATTCCTACATTTTGATGTATAATTTATGTGGATAGGGTTGAAAATTGAGCGAGTGAGAAGAAGGTTGTTCGGAGATGAAGAATTTGTTGAATTTCTAGAGTGCGCACTCTATAACTGCCTCCTTGACGACCATAGCAACGCATGTTATTTGCTGAATTTCTTGAAAAGCCAAAATTATTTAAGGAGGTACTTATATGAAAATGGTAAAAGATATGAAAAAAGCTGAAATAGACCATAATAGCTGAAAGATATCACTACATTTTAAAAGTTGAATGGCGTTTCTAGCTGAATAGTAGGCTGAAGCAATAAGCTGTCAAAAAGCAGCTGAAATGAGCGGAATTTTAGTGAATTCATTCATTTCCTATGGGAGAAAAAAAGCTGAAAATTTGCAGAAAAAGCTGAATATTTTAAAAAGTTGAAGAGTTAAAAGTACAAAAGACATAGCCATCCATTCCAGAAGAAGCTGAATAGTTTAAAAGTTGAATGGTTGAAATCGGGAGAAAATTGTAGGAGGAGAAGCGAAGCAAAGTTTAAACAGTAAAAACGCATTTGGAAGAATAAACAGGAATAATAATAATAACTAGAAAAATTTGCATTTCCTGCGAAAATGCACTGTGAATGCAGATAGCTGAATGATTAAGCAAAAGATGCAGAAGATCTTTGAAGAAGAGAAAAAATAGCTGAAAAGCATTGAAGAAGTTGAAAAAGTTGAAGAAGTTGAAAAAGTTGAAGAATTTGAAAGAGTTGAAGAATTTGAACATGAAAGAACAATAGCTGAATTATTAGAAGAAGAAAAAACTGAGGGAAAGGCACCAAACATTCCTAACTCATTCTAACACTGAATCGTTTAACAAAGCATAAGTAGAATTTCAAACTTGAATATACTGTTGCCATATGTGGGCCTGCATTTCTAGGGAGTATAAGGGGTTTCGCCCCCATTGAAAAGCATTGGATGTTTGACACCTCCTAACTTGGAGATGCTTTACATGACGAGGCCCAAACTTATTGTGGAGCATTCTGTATAAAGGAGGTACAGACTCTGTAAAGCAGAAGTTTGTCCGAGCTTCCTAGAGCTACTTCCGATTAGCAACATGCTAACCGTTAGCCGCTAACATGGTTGTGTTCAGTATCACCGGGGGATTGTACTCTGTCAGTTGGGTCCAAATCCTGTACTGGGAAGTGCCTCAAATAGGGTTGCCAATACTTAATGTCACCAAACATGACCAAAGTTCATGGGTCAGATTGGCCTCCTTTAGCAACTCAGCCTTACCACATCTGGGCCCAGAACTCAACATTTGACCAAAATGGTCAGTAGCGCCATTTTCCACATGTGGGTGGTGCTGTATTGGCCAATTGGGTCGTGTCTGGGCATCATGCCAGGTCCTGTTGGAAGCAAAGGCCCATTAGGAAAGCATGTGAAATCCAAAATGGGACAGAAAAATGACACATACCTGAACGTCACTTGAAAATTTTAAAAATGTCAAGAGGAAGTGACTGTGCGAATTTCAGATTCCTACATTAATCACAGCAACTGCGGTGAGCGTCGAAAGTTGCCATTCTATCTCAATTGATCCTCTCCCTCTGGCCCTCAGAGTTCCGTAGTCATGGAAAACTCACTGACACACCTGCAGCGGCCAGTCTACCAAAGTGCAGAGACTTTGCTCACAATAAGTCCCATTGGATTATAATGGAGAACTTTGCCCCGAACAACGCTTCATATCTCCTGATCCCTAAATGGTAGAGACGTAATTTTTTCTGTGTTTAGTTCGTAACGGATAGGGGAAGAAGAAAAGCTATCGTTTTTTGCTCGAAAAAGTTTAATAAAGGTGTAAAAAATTATGCTCTAAAGGGGTTTTTTAAGGAATTTGCAAAATCCTCTAAAAACAGTCCCGAACAAATCGCTGTAGCTGAAAAAGTATAAGAGATATCAAAACAATTATTTCACTGTGAGTATCAGCAGGCTTTTGAGGACTATGTTTCTCATTTTTATGTTTGTACAAAAATCGGTGTAGGCACAGCGACGATGTAAAAAAGTGGATCATGTGGAACAATGCAGCTCTAAAGCATTTTCAGGATTTTGCACATTCGCTACTTCCCGAACAAATTGTTCCTACGGAAAAACTGTAACAGTTATCCACAAAATTCCTTTTTTGTGAGTGCCAGAAGGGTTGGGACATTCATATGTGAAAGTCTCATGCCTGTACATCAAAGGGTTTAGGAGTAGCGACGATGCGAAAACGTGTGATATTTTGGATTTTCAGACGTCATTTTTCAAAACCGCTCCATAGGAAAATGAATGAGGGAGGTTTCGGGTTTGTGTCGCTCTGAGGTGATTTGCGAAAAATCTATAAATGCTACACCAATGAGGGTTACATTTCCTGATTCCAGACAAAAATTCCTACGTTTTGATGTATAATTTATGTGGATAGGTTGAAAATTGAGCGAGTGAGAAGACGTTGTTCGGAGATGAAGAATTTGTTGAATTTCTAGAGTGCGCACTCTATAACTGCCTCCTTGACTACCATAGCAACGCATGTTATTTGCTGAATTTCTTGAAAAGCCAAAACTATTTTAAGGAGGTACTATATGAAAATGGTAAAAGATATGAAAAAGCTGAAATAGACCATAATAGCTGAAAGATATCACTACATTTTAAAAGTTGAATGGCGTTTCTAGCTGAAAGTAGGCTGAAGCAGTAAGCTGTCAAAAAGCAGCTGAAATGAGCGGAATTTTAGTGAATTACATTCATTTCCTATGGGAGAAAAAAAAAAGCTGAAAATGTGCAGAAAAAGCTGAATATTTTAAAAAGTTGAAGAGTTAAAAGTACAAAAAGACATAGCCATCCATTCCAGAAGAAGCTGAATTGTTTAAAAGTTGAATGGTTGAAATCGGAGAAAAACTGTAGGAGGAGAAGCGAAGCAAAGTTTAAACAGTAAAAAGGCGGAAGAGGATCTCAATAACTGTGAATGCCTACTGCATTCACAGTAACTAGAAAAATTTGCATTTCCTGCGAAAATGCACTGTGAATGCAGATAGCTGAATGGTTAAGCAAAAGATGCAGAAGATCTTTGAAGAAGAGAAAAAATAGCTGAAAAGCATTGAGGAAGTTGAAAAAGTTGAAGAAGTTGAAAAAGTTGAAGAATTTGAAAGAGTTGAAGAATTTAAACATGAAAGAACAATAGCTGAATGATTAGAAGAAGAAAAAACTGAGGGAAAGGCATCAAACATTTCCTAACTCATTCTAAACACTGAATCGTTTAACAAAGCAGAAGTAGAATTTCAAACTTTAATATACTGTAGCCATATGTGGGCCTGCATTTCTAGGGAGTATAAGGGGTTTCGCCCCCATTGAAAAGCACTGGATGTTTGACACCTCCTAACTTGGAGATGCTTTACGTGACGAGGCCCAAACTTATTGTGGAGCATTCTGTATAAAGGAGGTACAGACTCTGTAAAGCAGAAGTTTGTCCGAGCTTCCTAGAGCTACTTCCAATTAGCAACATGCTAACCATTAGCCGCTAACATGGTTGTGCTCAGGATCACCGGGTGATTGTCAGTTTGGTCCAAATCCTGTACTGGGAAGTGCCTCAAATAGGGGTGCCAATACTTAATGCCGCCAAACGTCACCAAAGTTCATGGGTCAGATTGGCCTCCTTTAGCAACTCAGCCTCACCACATCTGGGCCCAGAACTCAATATTTGACCAAAATGGTCAGTAGCGCCATTTCCCACAGGTGGGCGGTGCTGTATTGGCCAATTGGGTCGTGTCTGGGCATCATGCCAGGTCCTGTTGGAAGCAAAGGCCCAATAGGAAAGCATGTGACATCTAAAATGGGACAGAAAAATGACACATAGCTGAAAGTCACTTGAAAATTTTAAAATGTCAAGAGGAAGTGACTGTGCGAATTTCAGATTCCTACATTAATCACAGCAACTGCGGTGAGCGTCGAAAGTTGCCATTCTATCTCAATTGATCCTCTCCCTCTGGCCCTCAGAGTTCCGTCGTCATGGAAACTCACTCACACACCTGCAGGGGGCAAGTCTACTCAAGTGCAGACACTTTGCTCACAATAAGTCCCATTGGATTATAATGGAGAACTTTGCCCCGAACAACGCTTCATATCTCCTGATCCCTAAATGGTAGAGACGTAATGTTTTCTGCGTTTAGTTCGTAACGGATAGGGGAAGAAGAAAAGCTATCGTTTTTTGCTGGAAAAAGTTTAATAAAGGCGTAAAAAAATTATGATCTAAAGGAATTTTTAAGAAATTTCAAAAATCCTCTATAAACGGTCCCGAACAAATCGCTCTAGTTGAAAAAGTATAAGAGATATCAAAATAATTCTTTCACTGTGAGTATCAGCAGGCTTTTGAGGACTATGTTGCTCATTTTTATGTTTGTACAAAAATCGGTGTAGGCACAGCGACGATGTAAAAAAGTGGATCATTTGGGGTGATGGAGGTCCAAAGCGTCTTCAGGATTTTGCAAATTTGCTACTCCCGAACAAATTGTTCCTGCGGAAAAACCGTAACAGTTATCCACAAAATTCCTTTTTTGTGAGTGCCAGAAGGGTTGGGACATTCATATGTGAAAGTCTCATGCCTGTACATCAAACGGTTTAGGAGTAGTGACGATGTGAAAACGTGTGATGTTTTGGATTTTCAGACGTCATTTTTCAAAACCGCTCCATAGGAAATGAATGGGGGAGGTTTCGGGTTTGTGTCGCTCTGAGGTGATTTGCGAAAAATCTATAAATGCTACACCAATGAGGGTTACATTTCCTGATTCCAGACAAAAATTCCTACGTTTTGATGTATAATTTATGTGGATAGGTTGAAAATTGAGCGAGTGAGAAGAAGTTGTTCGGAGATGAAGAATTTGTTGAATTTCTAGAGTGCGCACTCTATAACTGCCTCCTTGACGACCATAGCAACGCATGTTATTTGCTGAATTTCTTGAAAAGCGAAAATTATTTTAAGGAGGTACTATATGAAAATGGTAAAAGATATGAAAAAGCTGAAATAGACCATAATAGCTGAAAGATATCACTACATTTTAAAAGTTGAATGGCGTTTCTAGCTGAAAGTAGGCTAAAGCAGTAAGCTGTCAAAAGCAGCTGAAATGAGCGGAATTTTAGTGAATTACATTCATTTCCTATGGGAGAAAAAAAGCTGAAAATTTGCAGAAAAAGCTGAATATTTTAAAAAGTTGAAGAGTTAAAAGTACAAAAAGACATAGCCATCCATTCCAGAAGAAGCTGAATAGTTTAAAAGTTGAATGGTTGAAATCGGAGAAAAATTGTAGGAGGAGAAGCGAATCAAACTTTAAACAGTAAAAACGCATTAGGAAGAATAAACACTAAGAAGAAGAAGAATAAAGAATAAAGAGAAACAGGATCTCAAGAACTGTGAATGCCTACTGCATTCACAGTAATAATAAAGAATAAAGAGAAACAGGATCTCAAGAACTGTGAATGCCTACTGCATTCACAGTAATAATAAAGAATAAAGAGAAACAGGATCTCAAGAACTGTGAATGCCTACTGCATTCACAGTAATAACTGCTTTCTTGAGAAAAGTGTTGAGACCAAACGGTAGATCTGACCACATCTTTTTACACAAATGAGGAACATCATTAAGGACGCCAGCCATCCTGCACAGAGACTGTTCCAGCCTCTCCCCTCAGTCAGGAAACTAAAAAAACAAACAAAAACATGTGTCCCAAGAGATCTTTGCCAATAAGCAGGAATATATAAATCATTTTATAAGAATGCTGTAGGGGGGGGGGGGGGGGGGAGGCTCGGTAGATGACACAACTTCATAGTAATGTTACTGATTTATCAGTAGAAATATATTAAAAAGACTTACGTTTTTTCCAGTGACGGCAATAACATATGATTTACCGTAGCACTTTATTTTGAAGCGGCGGGCTGGGATGACGTCATCGGTTGAAATTAAAATTCAGAATATCTCCGAAACCAAAGCAGCACAAACAATTTTAACGGCACAAACCTGCACAAACAAAGCACTAAAAGAAGTAGCCCTAGTTTGATCGGATTCGAAGCAAAATGGGGAGATGGTGAACTCTGGATGACCTTAACAAATATTCTTTAATATCTTCAAAACCAAAACAGCACAAACGGTAATTTTAACGGCACAAACCTGCACAAGCGAAGCACTAACCATTCCGTCTATTTAACGGAGTTTTTTCTGTGGGTGGGGTGTCAGCTTCGGGCAGCTCTTCCATCCCTCAGTGCCGTGTAGCCTTGCCACCGCATTTCTACCATAATATAAAACCGACATTAAATAAACGACTCACCGTCACGTAGTTGCAAGGAAAACACCCAATGGAACACCCTTCGTCTGGGTAAATTGGACTTGATTCAACAATATCCTTCAGTAATTTAGGAAAAACGGCAGCACAGCACAGCAAGCAATAGCAGCCACAAGATGGAGGAGTTCACCTCTGACCCGGAACTCAAAGAGTACTGCTTGTTGTCTGCTCACACAGCGCCACTCGTGGACAGTATAGGAACTGCAGGAACGAAGTACGTCTTTTTCAGTAATCATTGTTGAATGATGATAATGCATTTTTCTAGCGATGATTTCTGTCACGAGGACATAATGCAGTGTTGTGCTGGCAGCCATCCCAACTAATAAAAATAAGATTTAAGATTAAAATAGTACATTATAGTAGTAAAATAAATACAATTATTGTGGTTTAAGGACAAGTTTGGTACCTGCATTAAGGTTAATTTCAAAAGGTACTTGTCATTTTCAGACTAAAAAACATTCTAAAAAGATGTTCTAATTCAGTGAATATGACTGGATATTTAAACAGAAAATAATAATGAAATTAATTATTCTTTCAACTAGCAGTTTTTGAGTATGACTAAAATTCAAGGCAGTGAAGGAGGGTAACTGATAAGTGATGGCTGATGGTGGAGAGCTTGCAGGCCTGGCTTCGGTGGAGAAGCAGCAAACAACTGTGGCAGGAAATGTGACTTTCATTTCAATGCAATGCAATGCAAAACTGGAGAACAGTAGAAATCAGTAGAGTGAGAAAAACTGGCCCTGATGTCCTCCAGTAGCCTAAGCCTGATTGTAGGATGTCCCTGAACTCTCGTTACATTACAAAGTTTACAATAATAAGGAGAGCCAGCGAAATGCTTGAGGCAGGATTATACAGGAAAAGGAGGAGATTAAGTATAATATAAAATAAATTAATAAACAATACATAAAATACTTTAATGTTTTCTTAAAACGTCTGAATACAAACTGTCCCAAAACATGTTAAATAAATTCCTTTATCATCATTCATTTATACCAGTTGTTCAAGTTATTTAATTGTTACTTGTAAAAAAAATATATATATTATTGTAAATTAGAAATGTCCCATGCTCCTGAATGCAGCTTTCTGACGCTCGGGAACGCTCCACACTGGTCTGAGAACGCAGCGCGGAGTAGAGGCACGTTACTGCTTAAGACAAAGCTTTGCCGTTTGTAAAACTCATGTCGGCTGGCACGGTTTATTGTTCTGTGTGAATGACAACAGACCACAACAAATGAGGCTGCTAATGAGCCAACAGCCAACAGGAGAAGGTCTGCATCGAAGCAGCATGGAAAATTGGTGTTATTAAAACATGATTAAATACTTCAATGTAGCATGAAAAAATAAAATATGTGAATAAAAAAGTTAAAGGCATGAGGTGAACTGTATTGATTTAAATTGAAAAATCGTTTTTTAAAGCCAAAGGGAAATGAAATATTGGGTGAAAATGTAATTCTCTAAAATTGGCACAGCTTGGATTCGAACTTTCGATCTTCTGCTTTGCAGCCCGACACCTAACCCACTCGACCAAAACACCAGTGTCGTGCTCAGCCGAGCTTTATTGAGAGGTCAGTTGTGTTAAGAAGTGTTTTTTGCGAATTTTGTTCCAAATGTAAGTCGAAACGGCGTCAAGTACAAAAAGCCCTGATCGCGGCGTCGAGACCAACGTTTCGATATATAGTATGTGGGGGTAGACCCTACGGTTCGGGCTGTATTAACGGTACTATAATAATAATAATAATAAAGAAACCCTTATTAGGTGCATAGCATAAGGCCTTCGCCATGCATTTTCAATGCATAGGCGGGTGCCTAATAATAAAGAAACCCTTATTAGGTGCATAGCATAAGGCCTCCGCCATGCATTTTCAATGCATAGGCGGGCGCCTAATAAACATAATTAACATAAAATTTTGCTACTCCAGATAGATCTATATCAAAGAACTAGCTAACAAGAACCCTACACAGTATCTCCTTAATAAAATTAACATTAACTATCCAAATTTCTTTAAAGGTAATATTTCTTAAGTGAAGTTTTGAAACCATAGAGAGTGTTTTGTTGTACGATAGTCTTTGGGAGAGAATTCCATTCACACATTGCCCTGTACCTAACTGAACATTGAATTGATTTTGTTTTACCTCTAGGTAAAATAAAACTACCTCCTACTCCATGTCTTGTTGGATAATAATGTGTATCAGTACTAAAGGATAGTCTTGCATATAAAATGAAAGGGGTTTTATTTGTTATAACATTGTATAGAAATACCATTACTGAATACACCAATCTGTTTTTAACTTTTAACCATAAAAGACTATCATGCATTTTGTCCACATTTGATCTAAACCCACATGAAAAGGCAACACATGCAGCTTTATTCTGAATTACTTGTAGTTTTTTTATATTAATTGATGAAGTATTTGACCAAACCACTGAGCAATAATTAAGATGTGAAAAAAACAAAGCATCAAGTACTTGTGTAACAACCTGCGGTGTAAAGTATTTTGAACACCTTTTAATGACCAATAAACTATTACCCATTTTAGTTAACAAGTTCTGAACATGTCTATCCCAACACATTCTATTATCAATTATCACTCCCAACAGTTTAGCCTCTTGTTTTTGATCCACAGAATTTTGCTCTATGGTGAGTTCAAGTTTCGGTTTGGAAAATAAAGAAAAAGGAGTTCCAACCACTAAACAGGTAGTTTTAGATACATTGAGAACCAATTTGTTACTCCTTATCCAGTCCACCACTAACTGTAGCTCTCTTTGTAGTTTTGTATTTAACTCACTAATATTAGTTTCTGCTAAATATATGGTGGAATCATCTGCAAACATTGAGATGCTTGCCTTATCTAAAACAGATGGAAGATCATTTGTAAAGATTGTGTACAGGAGCGGCCCAAGACAACTTCCTTGAGGCACCCCGTGTTCCACAGCCCTTACATTTGAAAAACTGCCATTAAAATAAACTAGTTGTCTTCTATCCGACAAATAACTTTCCATCCATAATAATGCAGTTTGTGAAAAGCCATAATACTCCAGTTTTTTTAACAGTAATTTGTGGTCAATGATATCAAATACTGCAGTGAAATCAAGCATTACAACACCTATTATGTTTCTCTCCTCCATATCCTTGAACCAGTCATCAACCATCTGAGTCAGGGCAGTGGCTGTTGAGTGTTTTTCTCTATATGCATGCTGAAAAGTCCTAATCAAATCATTATTCTTAAAATAAGATTGAATCTGTTCATAAACAGTTCTTTCCATTATTTTACCAAGAATTGGTAATAAAGTTATTGGTCTACTGTTTGATCCAGAAAAGGGCATTTTCTTATTTTTAGGTATTGACACTACTTTACATATTTTCCATTCTTGCCAACATATATTGTGCATGAAACACAAATTAATTATATGAGCAATAATAGGAGCAATAATAGCAACTATTGGTTTAAGCAACATATGATCAAGGTAGTCTACACCAGGTGTTTTTTTTTTTTTTTTACAATTTATCAGAAGTAATTCCACTTTAGAAACACACTCTTGAATTTAAAGCTACAGGTTTTGTCTTTCATCATCTTATTTATTAGTCTATTTGATAACTCTGTCTTGTATGGCTGTGTAGTATCTTTTAGTTTGTTTATTTTGTCCATGAAATAATCATTAAGATGATTTGCTATATCACTTGGTCTAGTAAAAAATTCACCTTCATGTTCTAAATAAGCTGGAATTGATTTATTATTTCCTCTTAATATATTATTCAGTGTATTCCATAATTGTTTACTATCATGTTTTATTGCTAGAATGTTTTTAATATAGTACAATTTCTTTTTCTTTTTATTTACCTTAGTTACAAAATTTATAAGTTTACAATACACCAGTCCGATTTAAATTTAGATATAATTGCTCCTTTTTTGGCTAGCTCTCTCTCTTTCATAAGATCTTTTAATTCTTGATCCAACCATGGGGTGTTAACATTTCGAACAGTAAACTTTTTAATTGGTGCATGATTTTCTACAATTCTCATTCAGGTTTGATCAAAAAGCTGAAAGGCCTTCTCTGGATCCTTTTGTAGAATTACCTCTGACCAGTTTGTATTTCTTACATCATTTTCATATTGTAAATGATTAAATCTTCTAAATGACCATTTCATTATTATTTTTGGAACCGATTTAGGAACTTTTGTTTTTCTTACAATTGCAATAAGATTGTGGTCACTAAAACCAACTGGCACCGAAAAGCTATTTGAGCACATTTGTAGTCTATTTATAAACATATGGTCAATACAAGAAGCTATCCTTTTTTGTACATATTCTTGTCGGTTTATTAATTATCTGTGATAATCCACATGCTATTGCTGTGCCCATTAATTTGCTTTTCCTCGGACAGCCAGAAGAATTCCAGTCTATGTTAAAATCACCCATTAAATAAATTTCCATATTCATACTACTAACATGATCTAACATATCACATATTTTTTCCAAATATTCATTATTCGCATTTGGAGGCCTGTAACAGCACCCTATAAGTATTGGTTTTAGATGTTTCAGACTAACTTTTAACCAAATAACTTCAATACTAGAATACATTAAGTCTGGCATCACTTGAACAGGTATATGATTCTGTATATAGATAGCAACTCCTCCTCCATATATATTCCTGTCATTCCTAAAAATGTTGTATCCATCAATCCTTAAAGTTGCTTCATCAAATGAAGAGTCTACATGAGTCTCCGACACTGCCAATATGTGCAAATTATTTGGTTGCAATATGTCTGTTAAATCACTTAATGTATTTCTGAGACTACATATGTTAATATGGGCAATTTTAAGACCCTTCTTAGGTAATTTAAATAACATACTGAAGATTATGTATTTTAGGATTCATACTGTTAGATTCTATATTGGAGCAAAGCAATTCACAAAAAACAACTAAATTAAAAAACATATATACAATCATACACATAGATTCAGACATACCGCTTTGTATTGCCACTCTAGTTGTCAGGTTGCTATAAGTGAGCTGAACTCCACTTGACTTTCATTTCCATCATAGTTCTCAGCCTAATAATACATACATCGAATTTCTTACTATAAAACTCACAAATTAGGCAAAATATTAACAGTCCGTAACTAAGAACATAACTATATTTTAGTTTCCAATATCTTTATATTTAGTAAACTTACTATAATACTCACAAATTAGGCAAAAATATTAACAGTCCTTAACTAAGAACATAACTCTATTTTAATTTCCAATATCTTTATATTTAGTAAACTATTATCCTCAATTCTTGAGTTTAAAATAATCAATATAATGTATAATACTATATACTTTGGAGTTGATAATTATGTCTTTAGGTTTATATCCATATATCAATTCCCAATTCCTGTAATATTTTGAGTTCTGTCTAGTCTGGATTCTTGTTTAGGTTCGTGTTTACTGTTTTAGTTATGTCTTCAGATGCTTCTTAGTTTAGGTTTGAATTTTTGATCTGTTCCTGTTTTGAGCCTCAGCACTGATGTCTGGTCTAATTACTTACTCTGCACACCTGCCTAACTCCACCCTTGCTGCAATCACCTCTCACCGATTTCACCTGATTCCACCTCCATATAAAACTGCTGAGACCAGACATCAGTGCCAGGTTGTCCTGTTGAGTATGGGTGAGTCTCCTCCTGTGAATTCTGTATGTTGGTTTGCTTTTTGGATTTTGACCCGTTTCTCCAGAAACCTGAGCCACTCCCGTCCTGTCTGTTCCTGCCTTGTCTGCCCTGCTCATCGGTTTATTTTTTGTGCCATCTTTTTGTTCTACAGTCTGTTTGGATTTTTCCCTTGTTTTTTGAGTTGGTGATTAAAGAGCTTTTTTTTAAAAGAAACCTCTGCTGGTCTGGCTGAATTCTGGGTCCTTTACCTCTGAACATTACAATTCCTCGAGATGCATGTCTTACAGTTGTTAATCCAGTTCAGTTCCTCATACCTGCATTCGATGTACTTATTCCTGATGCAAAGTCCAGTCATTAGCATACTTAATTGCCAGACAGCGCTGGTCCAATTACTTGATTGTAGTAGATGTCTCCTGATTTCTGATCTTGAAAGTATTTTGTATCTCCATTAAATGTTACAATTAGTGTAGCCGGATAAATCAAACCATGTTTTATTCCTGCTTGATGTAGTTTCATTCTCAGATCTTTGAAATGAAGCCTAGGTGCAAATTCAAGCTGGAAGACTTCCGCCTACCTGTTACTGCGTCATCTTCATTTCCGGACCTCGATCCGCTTTCTCCAATCTTCAATCAAGCTTCCGTTTAAAAGGCTCCACACCCACGCCGCCTGTCGCTTTCCAGCTGTGCTCGACCCACCTCCTCCCCGTCTCCACCAGCATTTCAAGACGTCATCTTTTCCAACCTCCACCACCAGTGTCGGGCCCCGGGGGAGCATCCCTATTCAGCGTTGATGGGCTCATCTGAATTCGTCGGAATTCACTGCTCAAATCTTCAGCCGGGGCCCGAGCGTCAAAGAACTGTTATTCATTTTGTCATATAAATTTGTTAATCTTTTTCTCTTTCTCCGTCTGAGTCTCTCCAGATTGAATTGCGCTCTTCTCTTTGACACTTCCGCGGTTAAATCCGGAAAAATCTTGACATTCATCCCTTTGAATTGCAGGACCCTTTTTTTGCTTCGCTATTCGTAAAATAGCCTCTTTCGCCGTATACCTCTGCATCCTGACGATTATCGGTCTCGAACCATGTTTTGTAATCGGCCCAACTCTGTGCGCAATTTCCACTTCAGGTTTATAAGCCAGTTTATCTTTAAATACCTCATTGAAGAGGGACTCCATAAATTCGGTAGGTTTTCCGTTTTCTGTATCCTTGTCGATGCCAAATACTCGGAGGTTAAATCTTCGGCTGTGACTCTCCAACTTTTCAATTTTATCTCTCAGATCTTTGTGTTCTTTTCCGAGAGCTTTACAGACACGCTCCGCTTCATCCATTCTGTCATGCATTTCGGATAAGCCCGACTCCACATCGACGAGTTTTTCTTTGCAATCTTTCAGTCGAGTTTTAGCTCATCAAACTGCGGTTGTAAATTATTCATTGCCTCGTTTATTTCTTCCTTTATGATTGAACGGATCAAGGCAGCTAATTAATCTTTATTCACCTGCACCGCGTCGCTTTCCATCTCCCTCTCAGCTGATCCACTCTTCGCTGGAACAGGTGAGGTAACAATTGGGTAGGAGATAACCTGCGGTGCTTTTTTCCTCGGCATTCAGTGATCTTTTCCTGACTTTGCTGAAGCAGATTTTCCTTTACATCAATTGTTCTTTATCAGGAGGAAAACTTTGGAACCTTAATTACTTTAGGAGTACAGCGTCCCTGTTAGTCCACGAACTCACTCTCTACAGCCGGACATGACGTGCCAGACTGAGATGTGAGGAGACAATTGGGGCTTGAAAATGAGTTGTGAGAAAAGAAAAAGCCACTGTAGGGTTTGTTTTAGTGTTAAACACTGACAAGGTTATTATAGTATTTTAACATTCATGTTCACACTGAATATAGCATATAATACTTTTCTAGATTCAAATCGGCTTTTGCTCAAAATGCGCATAAACCTAAACATTCTTGCCTTCATAATTTGGACCTTGTGCTGGCATATATCATTTATTGCAGAGTATAACAGTATTTTCTCACCACCCTTTCCTATTTGACTATTTTTTTTTATAACCTTTCAGTTCAATTTAAATATGTTTTCATTATAGACCTGTATCAGATCTTTAAAGAATACGTCCCCTTTTAATTTCCTCAGTATCATAGAAATACCCAGCAGAGGGCAGGAATGTTGTTTCTTCCCCTTCACAAACTGATGCTCTTGTTGATGGTGTTACTTTCTCAAAGCGTTTTGTATTAGACAATGTAGTGTTCTTTGAAGCACAATGTTAGGAAATTGGCGCTTTGAAATTGGCACTCTACACATCTAGAAGAATCCTACCTAATCTGGAGAAAGTCTATTGTTGCAAAGTTACAGCAGTATATTAAACTTTTACTTAAGAAACCATCTCTTGATTAAGATGACTTAATAAATTACAGAAATATATCAGATCTTCTTTTCCTATCTAAAAGTCTTGGGAAAGTAGTTGCTAATCAAGTATGTAAACACAAAGTAATGACTTATTTGAAGAATTTCAGTCAGGCTTCGGAGCTCATCATTGCACTGAAACAGCTCTGGTGAAGGTCACTAATGATATTGTCATTGCCTCAGATAATGGACTTGTGTCCATACTTGTCCTGTTAGATCTCAGGGTTGTATTTGATACAGTTGATCTGCAGCGAGAGTTCTGTCTCTCTTTGAGGTCGGTCGTGTCTTTCTCTCCTCTGCAGCTTTCACCCCCCCATCCCCCTCTCCTGCTTCTGCTGCTATGTCTTGTCTTGTCTTTCTGAGCACTTTCTTCATATCAACTGAACTCTGAAAAACATGGATCTGGTAAGCTGGTCTTCTCAATACTATTGATAAATTTTCTTCCACGGGTAGGCAACGAAAGGGGGACCCGTCCAGTCCTGATTTGACTCATTTTGTGGGATACACCCTATATTCTTGGATGTCTTTCGACTTTGTCATTCCTGGACGTTTGAAACATTTACATTGGATTCAGGATACTTGGATTTCTACTTATTGTTTTTGTGGATTTTTGATGTATCAGCAAATACAGCGGATGTCGGTAGCCATTTGGCCTTGATCAGGCTGCTGGCTGCATATGACGCTCTCACTAAGGCGGTGAACGGACAGTTCTGGAAGGTCGAGAAGCGACGCCGAAAAACTGGATGTGCTGGTACGCAGACTGGCTTCGGTGTTTGAACTCAAGGGGAGATGTGATAAAATCTGGAGTGAAGTGCAGAAAAGCCCAACAATTTGGAAAATTGGATTTACCATTTGGAGCCAGCAAAATGATTTAAAGCTGACAGGAAAGGCCGTGCAGCTTGCCCTCATAACAAATAACATATTTGCCTTCCCTATCTCTACTCCTGGATTGTTATGACGGAGACTGCTCAGAAATGCTCCAAAGCTACCCATCTTCCCTGCTGACACCTGTGGATGCTTTTCTGATCTGTTGGCCGGCTGATAACATCAAGGACAATGGCCTCTGGAGAGTGTTCACGGAAATATAAACACTTTCACCCAAACAGACACACATAACTGATGCTCATAAAACTGATGAACTTACGCACACGAGACGGGTCTCAAATGTTTACCTTCTGCTAAATGTGTCTCGTCTATTTGTACTTTCTGTGCAAGAGGTTTTTTGATATCTCAAACTGTATCCTGTTATAGGATAAAGTATGAGTTATGTTTTTTTTCCCTCCCACCTTCCTTTTTTTGTGGCCTCTATCTTTTCACAGAGTAATGGCAGCGCCATGTGGGCACCGTGTGGTGACCTTGGCATCAAGGCCTCAGTAAATCGTCTCCCCCTGAACTGTTTGTGATGTTTGTTTGTTATGACGATTGTACTGAAACAATTTCCCTCTGGGATTATTAAAGTATTTCTGATTCTGATAAAAATCAACAACAGGGATCATATTTCTCCAATTTTAGCTTCCCTTCATTAAATCAAGAATAGAATTTAAAATTCTCCTCACGTATAAAGCCCTTATTATTTAAGCTCAATCATATATCAGAGCTCTAATTACCCCCATATGTTCCTAACAGGAACTTCGCTCTTACACTGCAGGTCTACTGGTGGTTCCTAGATTCTCTAAAAGTAGGATGGGAGGCAGATCCTTTAGCTATCAGGCTCCTCTTCTGTGGAACCAACTCTCCGTTTTGGTCTGTGAGGCAGACACCGTGTCTACTTTTAAGACTAGGCTTAAAACTTTCCTTTTTGACAAAGCTTATAGTTAGAATGGCTTAGGTTACCCTGAGCTATCTCTATAGTTATGCTGCTATAGGCTTAGACCCTGATGTCCTCCAGCAGCCTATTTGTCTCACTCTGCTCTGCTTCTCTTGCTGTTCTCCAATTTCAATTGCTTGTTGTTATTACCTTTTTTTTTTACTTTTTTTTTAATCATTTTTGAACATGCAAATATAAACTGTCAACACGAACACCTGAGTAACATACATTCACATTGATAGATATTACAGTTTCTCAAACATCTTACTGTATACATCTTTAATATGTGAACGGAAAGAGAACATCCCGAGTATCAGTCCAAATGATGAGAAGCCGCATGACTGAAGGGAAAAAAAAAACTCAGCTGTTACACACCTTTGGCAATAAAGTGTTCCCATTTTTCCCAAAGTTTTTCTCCCTTCTCCTTCTTGAGCCTTAGTGCAAAGGTCAACATTTCCATATTGTAAATCTGATCTAAAATATCTACTAGAAGCTTTACGGTGGGGGGTTTAGACTGGAGCCAACATTTAGTAATTGCTTTCTTACTCGCAATCATAATTATCTTCAACAAGTACGTATCCCTGTTACTAATGCCCTCCGGGAGTTTTCCAAGGTACATAGTAAGAAATGACAAGGTTAAAGTTATGCCCAAAATACCATTGATTATCTGATTAACATCTTTCCAGAATGTCTTAAGCTGTTGACAGTCCCAAAAAATGAGGAAATGTCCTGCAGAGACCTCACCACACCCCCTCCTGCATAAGGATTGCGAACAACCCAGGTTCAATCGCTGCTTTGGTGTGATAAAGAATCTGATTAGATTCTTCCAACCGAAATCTCGCAATGTTAAAGAATTTGTGGTAGACATGGTGTTCTTCCAGATCATTGTCCATGCTTCAGGTAAAATTGTTAAATTTGCCTCCTTTTCCCATCGTTGTCTAATATACTCAGTGGAGTCCATATTCAACGATACTAGTGATCTGTAGCGTATTCCAATGATGCCCTCTGTGTTCTTACCAGCATACGAATCCACAAATATTTTCACTATTCCTGCCTCTACATCCATATCATGGACCTTGATTTCCTTTCTAAAAAAATTTCTGACCTATAGATAAGGATAGAAATCTTCTCTGTCCAGTTCATAAATCCGGCATAAATCCTCAAATTTTACTAATTCCCCATTCCTAATTATATTGCAGAATGCCTTAATTCCCTGCTTCGCCCATCTTCTATATTTGTGGTCTATCCGTGCTGGGGCTTTTTAACCACTTCTGTCCACTTTTTCAACGATAAACTCAGACACACATTTTTTAATTTGTATACCTGAGGCAGCCCTTCTAAACACCCCAAAACTGACTGTACGGGGAAGTCCAACAGCGAGAGCTCCACATCCTTCCATTTAGCCTGATAATCTGAATTACACCAGCACACCAGAGGTCTAATCTGACCGAACAGATAATAATTCGCCAGGCAAGGCAAGCCCATACCCCCCGATCTCCAGGTAACTGTAGAGTCGAGTATCTTCCTCTTGGCCTTTTATTGCACCATATAAACCTTGAAAAACATTTATCCCACTCCCTAAATTGTTTCGTTGGAACCTCTGCCGGAAGTGCTGCAAATAAACACAATAATCTTGGGAGGATGTTCATCTTTATTGTTCGGATTCTGCTTCCCAGGTCAAGGGGTAGCAAATTCCACCTATCCAGATCCCCATATATTTTCCTATTTATTCGTTTGTAATTAATCTCATAAAGTTGGGCCAAATTTTTTGTTAGTACAAAACCCAAATAATCCATTTGTGATCGATACAAATTAAATTGGTAATTACCCATTAGTTGTTTTGACGGGGCAAAATGAAAGGTCAGAATTTGAGTTTTTTGTATATTGAGTTTATAACCTGGGAGTCTGCCATATATTTCCAGGGTTTTCATAAGTAATGGAATGCCTCATTCCGGGTTTTTGACTATTACTAATATATCATCCGCGTACAAGCATATTTTATTTTCCACATTCCCTATTGTCACACCCTCCAACCCAGACTCCTCTCTAATAACCTGAGCTAAAGGTTAAATAAAAAGATTAAAGAGCAGTGGACATAGAGGGCAGCCCTGCCTACATCCTCGTTGTAATGTAATTTGATTGGACAAGCTTCCATTAATTTTAATTCTTGCTTTTGGTGAGGAATACATATTTTTTATACATTGAATAAACCTGTCACAAAACCTAAATCTCTTCATTACTTCAAACAAGAACTCCCATCCTACAGTATCATATGCCTTCTCAGCATCTAGGCTGAGAAGGACTGCACTTGATTTTTCTTTTGTTATATAATCGATAACATGAATAGCCCTTCTTATACTATCATGCGTTTGCCTATTACTGATAAAACCTGTCTGGTCCTCATATATCAGGAAAGGCATCAAGGTGCTTAGTCTATTAGCTAATATTCCAGTATATATTTTGTAGTCTATATTTAGTATGCTGATTGGTCTATATCCTTTAGGATCCGTTCTGTCCTTTCCCGCCTTCGGTATGACTGATATAAACGTTTCTCGCCAGGATGGGGGGAGGGCACCCCCAGTTATACGTAAATTACAGTTATACGTACAGTCAGCTGTCTCTCCTGTCAGGAGAGACAGCTGACCTCCAGCAGGGGTGTGTGTGCGTGTGTGGGGGGGGGGTGAGAGACTCGCAAGGACGGATACATCGGTACAGACCAGAACTGATACACAGCTAACGAGAAGGCTCACCCTAACCACACTGACAGGGACGGCACCAGAAGTGCGATGCCAATGTCACAAGATATGCAAGAACACCAGAGGGCTAAAGATCCATCAAGCCAAGACCAATTGGAATTGCAATTTTGTTGCAGCGCAGGGTGGCAACACCATGTAAGATGCAAGAGAACCCCAGTCAGGAGGCACCCCACAGCACTGGAGATCTCTTGGCAATGGGGCTTTGCCTTTGAACCACACAGCGGTCAACTCTGATGCCTCCAGGCAACCTCAACCAGCAAAGGACAGAGTAAAATGGCCGAAAATTAACAGCAAGGAGTGGCAGCAGCTGGATGAGGACCTGTGTAAGATTCTTGAAACTGGTCTGGTAGGGGCAGCAGAACAGAAGATGGCAACGATGACGGCAATCACCTACAATGTGGCCAAGGAGCGGTTTGGTGTTGAGGAAAGGAAGACCGTCACTCCAAATGTCTGGAAACCAAATTGGAGGGAGGAGGAGATGCAGAGCTTGCAGAGAGAGATAAAGACACTATCCAGGCAGTTCAAGAATGCCACCGAAGGGGAAAAAGAGGGAATTGGAGACCTAACATCAGGGCTTCGTGAGCGGCTTCGCAGGCTGAGAAGGGCGGAGCAGACATGGAAGCAGAGAAAGAAGAAGGGGGCAAAGAGGGCACAGTTCATGAAAGACCCCTATAGGTTTACTAAAACCTTATTAGGAGAAGCAAGATCAGGAACACTCAGAAGCTCTAAGGAGGAGGCTGAAGAAGCTCTGAGGTTGACACACTGTGACCCTTCTGAGCAGCGACCCAAAGATCATCAGGGTGCCACCCCACTCAGAATCTTTGGTGACCAGAGAACCAACCTGGAAGGAAGTGGAGGAGGTGGTGAAAAAGGCAAAGACAGCATCAACCCCTGGACCAAGTGGGTTGCCTTACAAAGTGTACAAGAAGTGTCCACTTCTACTACATAGACTTTGGAAGCTCCTCCGGAAAATCTGGGCAAAGGGCAACATACCAACTACCTGAAGAGTGTCAGAGGGCTGCTTTGTGACAAAGGAGAAGGACTCTTCTGCGATTGGCCAGTTCCGCACCATCTCTCTGCTGAGTGTAGAAGCAAAGATCTTCTTCTCAGTCTTGGCGAGAAGAATAACTAAATACATGACAGCAAATGGATACGTCAACACCTTGATCCAAAAGGGGGGGGGGGGATTCCAGGGTTGTCTGGATGCCTGGAACACACCACAATCCTCAGACATCTGATCCAGGAGGCCAGGGGGAACAAGGGCAACCTAACAGTTCTCTGGCTGGACCTCGCAACTGCATATGGTTCCATGTCCCATTCCCTCATCAACAAGGCTATGGAGCAGTACTACATCCCCGACAAGATCAGGCAGATGATTAACAGCTACCTGGGGTCATTCAAGCTGCGGTTCCAAACTGCCAAGTTCACCACCGCATGGCAGCCACTGGAGAAGGGCATTGTAACAGGATGCACAGTATCCCCTATTCTGTTCATCATTGGGATTAACCTCATGATTACAGCAGCAGAGGCCAAGGGACCAGTTACGGCAGCAGGGAGCAGACAACCCCCACTGAGAGGATTCATGGATGACCTCACCATAACAGCCACAATGCATGTGCAGGCAAGGTGGATCCTGAAGATATATATATATATGAGAGTCATGGGTACTTGTTGATGGCTGTGTTCAGACACCTCCGCATGCAGTGTTGCATTGGATCCAAATGTTTGAAGACCATCTGATTTCCCGATGTTAGTGGCGGTAGAGCTTGCTCCAACTGCTGCTGTGTTGTTTGTGGTAGCTACTGCGGACATGACTGCGTTGGTTACAGAAAAGTAACTTGACATTGTTAGCTGTTATCTGCCCCTTGCAGCTGATCTGTGGCTGTCCAGCAGTGGCGTAGTGGTCCCTGAAGAAGTGGGTATACTCTCAATGTTTGCCCCTTTAGACACAGCTCAGAAAAATGCCGTTTTGGAAACAATGACACGTAACACTGCTCTGTTTAGTTTACCCAAAAATCCATCAGTGTTTACTCATTTTAGCCGAAAATATTTAGATTATAATATCTCCTTGAGCTACTACGTGAGGTGTGAAAATACTGTCTCTTTTTTAAAAGATTTTCTCCAGTTTCTGGTAGGTAATGTAAAATTTTCTTTGGTTTATATTGAAGGAATTCCTACATCACATCCAGAATCAACATTTCATTACTTTACTGTAGGTTTTTCCATATAGACCTAGAAGATAAGACATATGCAAAGTCCTGAATTGAATGAGAAAGAGAATCTATAGAAAGACAGTGTTTCCCGCAGCGCCATCTACCGACTCGGCAACATTCCCCCAAAAAAAAAAACTCCGCCCCCGCTCCGCCGGACGTCCGCGCAAAGCTTGTCTCCCCCCCCCCCCCCCCCCCGCTCCGCCGCGCAAAGTGTGCCCACACCCCCCGTCCCTACACCCCCCCTCACCCTGCCAGTCGTCCATGCAAAGCTTGTCTACACACCACCCCTCCCCCCCCTCCCGTCAATCATCCGCGCAAATTTTGTTCCAGCCAACAACTCACCGCCTCGCCTAAGCAAATTCCTTTATCACTGAAAGAGATAAAGGTAATGACGAGGACACCATCAAAACTCCAATCACATTATCTTAGCAAATCATGAATTGTCAAATATACCAGCTGAAACACTCAAAGAAGTGTTGATCCTGTTGATTTAGACCCCCTGACAATGAAAGTTTAGCACACATTTATGAACCTCGATTTTAAGATGGACGGTGATTTTAAACTTGACGGTCAAAAAAGGACCTCAGTTAAGTAATTTTTATCATTTAAGGAACAAAGCAAAGGTAAAACCTATTCTTTCAAGACAAACACATGGAAACCCTACTCCAAGCCTTGATTTCATCCGGCTGGATAAGTATAAATTCTCTTTATATCTGAATCAGTCAGTCCTCACTCAAACATCTGCAGCTGGTTCAAAAAACATAAAAGAAAACACATTAGCCCATCATTGCCTCCCTTCACTGGTTGCCTGTGAAGGGAGGCAACTTTACTTAAATGAGCTTCTCCTTCACCTTTACACCCCTGCTTGCTCATTCACATCTGCTGACCAACTGCCCCTGGTCATTCACAGTTCTGAGCAGAAGCTTAGAGGGGACAGGACCTTCTCTATTGGGGCCCCTAAGTTATAGAACGACTTACCTTTGTACATGTGACAGGCCCCTCTGCTTTCCAGTTTTAAAACCTGTCTTGAATCCTATTTTTACTCATTGGCCATGAACCTTACTGATATTTGAACTTTCTCAACTTTTTTTGGCACTCGTATTTCTGCTGTGCCGGCTGGTGCTATTATGTTTTATATCAAGTTTATTATTATTATTATTATTATTGTTTTAAATTATTGAGTCTTTACCCAAGTCGTTTTATTAGATGTTATTTTGTTTTACCTCGTGTGCTCTTTCAGTAATAATGACAATGATCATAAGAAACTTTTGCATCACCTCCCAGAAGCTGGAAAGAAAAGAGACAAAAATATTTTTCACACCTCACTTAGTAACTCAAGGAATTATTTTAGACTAAATATTTTAGGCTAAAATATGAAACTGTTTATTAGGGTTCCAAGCCCGCAGAGCAGAACAACGGGCTATACCTTGCATAGCCCGTTCGTCTGCTCTGTAAGCAGAGGACCCTATTGTTTTTCATTCGTTTTTAAATTATTTATTAGTGTTCCAAGCCCGCAGTGCAGAAAGAACAGGCTATCCAAGGCATAGCTGTTCGTCTGCTCTGTGAGCAGACGAACACCTATTATTTTTCGTGTGTTTTTTCATTATTCTCGCATTATTCTTCTCTGCTAAAACACGTGCGGCCCATGCGGATTTGTAACGAATCAATTGAATCAGGTATCTAAGTACAGAATGTGCACCTCTACTCAAACCCAGACCCCTCAACAACTAGGGGGCGCTATAACAAAGGACAATGCGATTCAGCCTGTAACCACCAAACTACTGGTCCCACACTCAAAAACTTCAGATCACTTTGTTTATTGGATGATTCTGCATCAAAAAGGGAATTGGCACACCCTTCATTTACTAGCTACTTTTTGAGCTATATAGCTCCAAAGGTTAAACCTTTGTTAAACTCCTCCTGCATTTTTTGTGCAATCTGCACAAAACTCCATATAAAACCATGTAATGGACAAATAAAAAATGTTATGATGGCAGATTTTTAAATTTTCACTTTTTCGAAAAGTAATGCTAAAATAAGTGATTGGTAGCTAGCTAGCTCTAAATGTAATTGCTGATTATTCTAAAACCATAACAGATTTTAACATGTCCTTCATAACCCATACTCCAAATAAGATCATCCATCACTAGGGGACGCTGTGATGTCAAGAAATCTAGTACGCAAGAATAGCTGATCGGATTTTTACAAAATCTTCTTTATTCCCTTCTAGTCATAGCCCTGAACTGAAGTATTAAATATGGTAATAATTGAAACAAGTGGGCCTGGCCTATTTCCAAAAGTGTGAAAAAAAACCTTGAAAACCAGACAAATTCACCAAAAATCAATGTTTTGGTATAATGCGCTCAGATTTTCAGGATGTATTCCTTGAATAAGGTGTAACAATTCTCTCACTGCATGTATTGAAGATTTTGAAAGTTCCACACTGTTTTTTTAAATGTTTGTAAAATGGAGAAATCAATGTATTTTCCACAAATATTTTTCTAGGCCAATGGAAATTTGCACATTTATAAATCATATAGAGACTAAACGTGGATTTCGGTTTGGTAAAAATCCAGCCGATTGTGACCTATTTACAAGATAATTTACATGCACAAGACTATAACGGTTAACATTTTTTTCTCTGAAAATATTTTCTCTATGACCATGAAAAAAAATCAAGAGCTTAGAGAAAGCTTGGACATCCGTGAATATTTTCAGAATTTTACAGCAAACCGTTGACTTTTAATGAATTTATTACGTATCAAGGACTAACATATCAAAAAAATAAAATGAATTTTCAAAAAATGATGTGTGCTGACATCTGCTGGTGAGAAAATGTAAAACTGGTTGCTGGATGCGGTGGGACTTTGTGGTTCACACGGACCATAAAACGCGGTGCACACTGCACCGTCAACCAAAACAAAACCGAAGAGACGTGTCTGGTGAAACACAAAAGCAATTTGTATAAAAAGCCTGTGTAGAGTGGGAGACAATCTTAAGCAAGCAGAGTGACAGTCGGTAAGAACAATTATGTACTCTGTGACGGATCGGCGCCTGTTACAACTTGATTGCTCCCGGACTGTATGCAGTTAGCATTAGCCAAGCCACATAAGCTGATTTTGATTTTTGTTTGGTTTTGTTTGAAGTTCTTTAAGATAACATATGCAATGTCCTCTGATCTTCTAAAATAATGCATAGATTAATTGATTTATTATAAAATATGATGGGGTTTTTCAAATGCTATTTTTGGTGATTTAATAGTAATTTCTATAAGTTTAAAGTTTAAAACATCTTACAGGTAAACAGCTAATTTTAATGGGATATCATGGTCATTAATTAACATTTATAGTTGCCAAAAGAATATAATCTAAATGAATATAATTTATTGGTATAACATTCACAAAGTAGATAACTTAAAATAAACGTAAAGTTGTGTACTTATTTCTAATTAGAATTAAGGCATTTAAACATTTTGATGATGCACTGTAGAGTTTGCATGGTGTTGTTTATTATTTATGGGATACAAGAAAAGAAATTTAAATTTACATTTATTTCTTTAAGGTTGGCTATCAGTTTGTTGTTTTTCTTGTGTAAATATTAATTGACTGAGAAATTCTTTACATGATTTTGTAATTTATTTCTTATTTGTTGGTTTGCTTTAAGGTTTTTACCTCCATTGAGACCATTTTAATCACCTGTCTTCACAAGCATATTCGAAAGAAAAGAAAAAAGGAATCTTGTTGGTTATTGAGTGGAATCCAGCTGTTTAGAACTGGGTAATCTCTCCCATCCTTTTCAAGTGGGGAAGCTGCACAACTTGAAGGCATAACTTGACACCACTTTATTATCAGCTTGCTGATTTTGATCAATAACAGGCATTTTCTGAACTGCAATCAGGGCAATGTGGCTTTAGGAAAAGGGTTGGAAAACACCTAAAGTGAACTACACATTCGTTCACTTTATTTAACCCATGCCCTGACCAGAGGTTTGTTTGAATAATTGATTAGCAGGCAAGCCACTGCAAAAAGTTCATTAATGGTGTCAACAATAGATAAAGGAATAACTGAGTCTAAGAGTTTGTTTTCTTTATCTCAACGGATTACCCGCTCAATGTGAACTCGCAGACGTGCAATTTTCTGTGTCTGGAGGACATGTTGAGGTTCAGAACAAGCAAAAACACATTCAAAATACATAAAGATCCATATTTATTTTAGTTATTTATTTCAAAAAGTTTTTTATTAACAAAAGTAACCAGTAGATAAAAAGGAAATAGGTATATATACATAACCAAGAACAGAACAGAATACCACTACTTTTCGGTTTGTTAATTTCTTCCTAGTCCTTTTCACTTATTTTCACTTATCTCAGTTTAATAAAATATATACATTTCAATGGAACACAGAAGTTGTTCCATTGAAATAACACGGGGATGGCTCCTTTATTCACCATTCTTCTCCCATCAGCAGTCTTAGGCTGAAGAAGCTGATCCAGAGTGAAGTGAAGGCTGCAGACTGTGCCATGCAGTGTTAGCTTCAATTTGTCGCGGGGTATTTTTACAAGCCATCGTCTTTTTAAGTCAGGATCACCTGGGAATCCGCACAAATGAGCCACAGCCAGGAACATCTTCACAACAACTTTCTGTCACCACTTCAGGCATGTCATTGAACATTATATATTTGTAAACCATGTACTAAAATGCCATTTTTTTATTTTTAGAAAAACTTTGGCAAAATCTTGACATCGAAGTGGGCAGGCAGACCAATGGTCCACAGATGAAGCCATCCAGCAGGTACTTGGCAGAGGGCCCCAGGATCCTATAATATACTTGAAAAACCAAATAATCTATCCAAACCTCTTCTGCGTTTCATTATATTTTCTCTGCACTCCAGCCTCATCTGTGCCTGGGTGCTTTCTACAGCTAGATAAATGATATCAAAAAAGTGTAACTTATTTACTTATTTATTTAAGGGGGGTGAGGGGTCTCTGATGATGTTATGGGCTCGGGACATGCAGCGCTGGGATGAAATGTCCTTAATGGAGGGAAGAGGAGCCCTGATGATTCCTTCTGCTGTCCTCACCAGTCTCCTCACGTTCCTCCGGTCGGAGGCGCTGCAGCCTCCCCACCACACAGAGAGACAGCTGGTCAGAATGCTCTCTATGGTGCTTCTGTAGAAGGACGTGGAGATGGGCGGGGGCAGGTGGGCACTCCTCATCCTTCGCAGGAAGGACAAGCGCTTCTGTGTCCTCTTGACCAGTTACGTGGTGTTCACAGATTAGGTAAGGTTGTCTAGGATGTGCACCCAGAGGAATTTGGTGCTGCTGACCACATCCACAGCTGAGCTGTTGATGAGCAGTAGAGCATCTTCCTGAAGTCGACGATGATCTCCTTTGTTTTCTCTACGTTCAGGATCAGGTTGTTGTCTCTGCACCAGCCCACCAGCTGCTCCACCTCCTCTCTGTAGTACTGGTTGTAGTCGCCTCTGATCAGGCCCACCACGTCGTGTCGTCTGCAAACTTCACGATGTGATTAGTGGTGAACATGGCGACGCAGTCGTGTGTCATCAGAGTGAACAGAAGGGGGCTCAGGATGCAGTCCTGAGGGGAGCCTGTGCTGAGGGTGATGACATCAGAGGTGTTCTGATGGACCCGGACCAACTGAGGTCTGTTGGTGAGGAAGTCTAGCAACCAGTTGTGAAGGGATGTGCTGAAGCCCAGATGTTCCAGTTTTCCTACCAGATGCTGTGGGATGATGGTGTTGAACGCTGAACTTGAGTCCAGGAGCATGCTCAAAGGGGCGGGGCGTGGTTGGGCTTGGAACCCATTAATAACTGCTTGCAGTTCTAGTTGGTGGTTGTTTTTTCTTCAATCCCACCGTAATGCGTAGTAATTTCTGCCAAAAGCTGCAGTATTTTGATTGAATCCATCTGAATGCAGTATTTGCAAGCCATACTCTGATTGGATGGAAAGAAACCTGTCCTTGATTGGCTGGTGAGGTGGACAGTTTTTGAAGTCACGAGGGCACAGACAGAGTCGAGAGTGCGCACAGCTAGTGTTGAGCGTGGAGGGATCAGGTCGAGCGTGCGAGCAAACATGGAACCGAGCACGAGGATAGTGAGTTGAGAAGAGTTTATCAGATTTGAGCATGTGCCAAACAGGTTTTGAGTGCGCGCGTAATGTTTAAACGCTGACTACCTGTCTCACTGCACGCTCAAACAAAAGGCACAAATATCGCTCCAGATATGGGTATACGTAATTCAGACTGAAAAATAAGTGGGTATACGCCGTATACCCGCGTATACCCTGGACTACACCACTGGCTTTACAATCTCCCTTCATCAACCACTAAGTCATATAAACTGGGTTTATTAAATATTAGATCTCTGTCAGGAAAATCCCTTTTAATTAATGACTTCATTATTGACAATGATCTTGATGTAATGTTTTTAACAGAAACATGGCTGCATGAATTTAGTGAAGCAGCTATACTGATGGAGTCGACTCCTCCAAACTACAATTTTCTTTGTGAAAGCAGACAGCAAAGGAAAGGTGGAGGAGTAGCAACATTGTTTAATGATTCACTAAAGTGTAAAAAGGTGTTTTTAGGAAAATTTGACTCTTTTGAACATTTGGCTCTCCAGGTAAAGGGCCCGGTACGAACTATGTTTCTGAATGTGTACAGGCCTCCTAAGTCCACATCAAACTTTTTTAATGATTTTAGTGACCTGCTGTCTGTGATATGTGTTGATTATGACTGTTTAATTATTGTTGGAGACTTCAACTTTCACGTTGACAACCCTGAAGACAGAAGTGCAAAAGAACTGTGTGACACACTTAGAAACTTTGGTTTAAGTCAACACGTTAAACAGCCAACACACAAACAGGGACATATTTTAGACTTGATCATCACTAAAAGTCTAAAGATTTCACAGGTCAATGTAACTGATGTTGCCTTATCCGATCACTTTTCTGTTACCTTTGAAAGCATAATTACCAGCGACTCATTTAGCCAAAGGGACATCGTAAGAAAACGCACCTTTAAGGACAATGCCGCGGAAACTTTTATTCAAGCTTACTCTGATACTTCAACCTTGGGCTGCAACTCAGCTGATGAGCTAGTAGATAACTTTCAGTCTAAAGTCTCAGATATCATTAACTGCATTGCTCCAGTCAAAGTGAAGTTTTTTTCCGGGAAGAAAAAATCTCCTTGGAGAAATGCTCCATCAGTTAGAAGTGAAAAAAGGGAATGTCGAAAAGCTGAACGCAGGTGGAGAAAGAATAGACTCCTAGTTCACTACGACATCTATAAAGAGAGACTTTACAGATATAACTTACAACTGAAAAATGCAAGAGAATCTTTCTTCTCTGAGATCATCAAGAAAAACATTAATAATGCTCGTGTCTTATTTTCCACAGTTGACAGGCTAACAAATCCTCCTGTGTCCGTGACTTCCGAACTCCACTCCACCAGGGCCTGCAACGAATTTGCTAACTTCTTTACTGAAAAAATCCTAAAAATTAGAGGATCACTTTGTACTACCATATCAACACCAGAACCAATGCTTTATTCAGCTGGAACTATTTCTGACAAAATGTCCCATTTCAGCGAAATAAACCACAAAAGCTTAGAGCAGATCATTCAGCAGCTAAGTTCCTCCTCCAGCTGCCTTGATGTTCTACCCACAGCTTTCTTTAAAAAAGTTTTTCCTGGCATAGCGTCTGATTTGACTCAGATAATAAACGCGTCCCTTCTGTCAGGTGTTTTCCCCCAGTCCCTAAAAACAGCAATTATCAAACCACTGCTGAAAAAGAACAATTTAGACAAACTTCTACTCCAGAACTACAGGCCCATCTCAAACCTCCCCTTTATCAGTAAAATTATTGAAAAAGCTGTATTTCAACAATTAAACACCTTCTTAACAACGACCAGCCGCTTTGACGTATTCCAGTCAGGTTTCCGCGCTCACCACAGTACAGAGACCGCCCTTATCAAGGTGTTTAATGACATCCATATAAATACAGACTGTGGAAGAACCACCGTGCTGGTACTATTGGACCTTAGTGCAGCATTTGATACTGTTGATCACTCCATTCTGTTAGAGCGCCTGGAGAACTGGGTCGGCCTCTCTGCTACAGCTCTCCACTGGTTTAAATCCTACTTAAAGGACAGGGACTTTTTTGTATCAGTAGGTAACTTTACATCGAAGATTACAAAAATCACATGTGGGGTTCCCCAAGGGTCCATCCTGGGTCCCCTCCTCTTCAATATCTACATGCTCCCTCTAGCCCAGATAATAAAAAATAACAACATCAGCTACCATAACTATGCAGACGACACACAGCTCTACATCACCATGTCACCAGGTGACTATGAACCAATTCAAGCACTGAGTAAATGCCTAGAAGAAATCAATGCATGGATGTGTCAAAATTTTCTTCAGTTGAACAAAAACAAAACAGAAGTAATAATATTTGGACCAATAGAGGAGAGATCAAAAGTTAGGTCACAGCTTCAGTCGCTTCAGCTAAAAACCACTGATCAGGCCCGAAATCTGGGAGTAGTGATGGACTCAGACCTGAACCTCCAAAAGCATCTAAAGACAATTACAAGGTCAGCTTTCTACCACCTGAAGAACATTTCTAGGATTAAAGGACTGATGTCTCAGCAGGATCTGGAAAAACTAATCCATGCGTTTATTTTTAGTAGAATTGATTACTGCAACGGTGTTTTTACAGGTCTGCCTAAAAAGTGGATCAGACAGCTGCAGCTGATCCAGAACGCTGCTGCCCGCGTCCTCACTAAGACTAAGAAAGTAGAGCACATAACACCAGTTCTAAAGTCCTTACACTGGCTCCCTGTATCTCAGAGAATAGACTTTAAAATACTTCTGTTAGTCTATAAATCTCTAAATGGCTTAGCACCTAAATACATCACAGACTTGTTATCAGTGTATCAACCCTCCAGACCACTCAGGTCTTCTGGCTCCAGCCTACTCTGCATACCTAGAACCAGAACTAAACAAGGAGAAGCAGCATTTAGTTCCTATGCTCCACTTATCTGGAACAAACTTCCAGAAAACTGTAAAAGTGCAGAAAGCCTGAGTTCCTTTAAATCGAGATTAAAAACACATTTGTTTAGAATTGCCTTTGAATGTTCAAGTTAAAATGTTTTACTGTTTTCAAATGTTCTTTTTTGTTTCTACACTATCCCTACTTGCTTTTATTCTGTTTTATTTTCCAATATTTTAATCATGTAAAGCACTTTGCATTGTCTCTGTACTGAATTGTGCTATATAAATAAATTTGCCTTGCCTTGCCTTGCCTTGCCATGTGAGATCGTAAAGCATTGACACCTGTTGTGCAAAGCTTAATTTTTTTTTACAAGCACGGCAAAATCCTTAGTCATCTTTACCATCGACAGGCTGCAGCCATGTGCCAAATTCCTCGTTTTCCACCCACTTTTGTTGAAATTTGAATATCCCCCTTTTCCTCTAGCTTTTTCTCCGCCTCAAACTTCTTTTCCGAACATCGTAAAAACATAAGACTTTACGATCAACCGGAAGCAGTTCAGCGTGTTTGGCTCCACACAAACACACAGAATCAGTTATATCTGATATAATATATCTGACAAAACTGTTTTTATGAACGTATTTTTTTAGAAAAAAAATAAGGCATTTTAAATGCCACCGATAATCATATTTAATGAATTTTAATGCCAATTAAGGTCTTAATTTAAAACCTTTTGGGCAAAACCGTTAACCCCAGATTGCTGTACAGTGGAATCCCACTGCTCCCCAAAGGGATGGGTTAAATGCAGAAAACAAAGTTTGTTGGAATGTATGTTGCAATGACAATAAACATGCTGATTATTATTATTATTATTATTATACAGGTCTTCTTCAGGTTATGGTTACACAACCACTTTCTTTTCCCACCTCATTGCTGATTTACATGGCTCCATTGCTTCTCCTTGTTTACTCATTTGTATATGCTCTGTCTTCTCAAACTCCCAGTCGGCTGTCGCAAATTGCCATTCACACTGAGCCTGGTTTTGCTGGAGGTTTCTTCCTCTTAAAGGAGAGTTCTCCTCTCCACTTTCACAACATGCAAGCTTGGCATGAATGATTCCAGCAAAGCCATCAACAATGCAGACGACAGTCCACTACATACTCTTTCAGGACTAGTGAATGCTGCTTGTCAAAGACTCGATGTAATCTTCTGGGTTTTCTTAGATAGGAACCTTTTTGACCAACCTTTCACTACTGGCTAAGTAAAAGAGTGTATCTTTGAAGAAACCTAAGATCCAGAGTAAGGAACAGTCTGCATTCTGTGAACCTGAGACTCATCCCGACTAGCTGCCTAAAACTGGCTGTCTGAACTCCAGTAGGAAATTGATTCCCAAGAAGTTTGAAACGATATGACAAAAAGAAGTTAAGAATTTAGGAGGAGCATCTTTTATAAAAATCTAGTTATGTTTATAAAAAAAAAAGCAACAGGACAAAATTCAGCTTACCCTTTTGCATCTGTTTCTTCATTTTTGGAGATGAAAATACACTGTTTCTTAGGTGGAGGGGTTGTGTTCTTATCATCATCATCATCATCAGAAGAAGAAGAGGAGGAGCTTTCTAGCGTCAAATCAATTATATCCGTTTTCTTGGTGAAGTTCAGTTCCACAGGATGGGCTACTACTAACGACTGGTGTAAAGGAGTTGTGGCTGAAAGATAAAATGGTAATGGTTACATTTGTTATATCAATATCATAAACAGCCTTTTACACATTGTTTCACCTCATAATTCCTTAATCTTTAAACACATAATCACAACCTCCCCTTGATCGATCACTATTATTTACATTCTGGATGCAGTGTTGGCCGTCGCCCTGTCATAGCTCCTGAGAACATTGGATTTAATAACAAGTTAGTAATAAGGCATCTATACATCTCGCACAGTACTGAACATTCACTTTAATGGTGGTGGACAGGAATACGATAGGCATTTTATCCTAGAATTACCCATATCATGCATATCAATTACAGTGGACATTACAACTGTGGATACTCCAAGCCGCCTTGGACTGCTATACCAGCGAGACCCAGCATAAGGACTCCTATCAGCACAGGCTGCACCAAGAGCAGAGGAAGGCAGTGTGCCAGGAAACTGAAGAGCAGCAGCAAAGGAAGGCTAATGGCTAAACTAAAAGCTAACAGTTCCATCCATCTTGCTAACCAACATCTGCTCCTTCGAGAACAAAGTGAATTACTTGTAGCTGGATTTAACAACAAATCGTGAGATAAGAGACTGCTGTACCATCATTCTAACTGAAAGTCTTCCATTCCTGATGATGCTTTAACCATGGAGGGGCTAACATACTTCTGGGCGGACAGAAGCTGTGATCTCAGTGGTAAAACCCGGGACGGAGTTGTCTGCATCGATGGGGTGGTCTCAAGTCATTGCTCTCTGGACATTTGAGTTTTTGATTATTAAATGTGGACCATTCTATCTTGTCAGGTATTTCACCATCATAATCATCATCACTGCTGTTTTAGATTTCAACACGCATCCAGGAGTCTTTTTCAATTTTGGTGGCTGTCATGATCTCTGCACTGATGCTGGTCTGATTACTCACTCTACAAACCTGCTCAGCTCCGCCCCGTTTCTCATCACCTCTCACCCGATCCACCTGCACCTGCCAGTATATAACCAGCCTTCAGACCAGACATCAGTGCCAGATTATTTCAGGCCATTGGTGAGATCTATTCCAGCATTCTTTGTTCTGATTACCTGATCCTGACCTGTTTTTGCCTCTCAACCTCTGAGCCTTCCTGACCCCTCTTTCTGACTTCTGCCTGACCTGACCGCCTGCATGATCCTTGCCTCCTTGTGCACCAAACCAGACCTGCGACCTGACCTCTGAGCATGCCTGATGTCGTCTAGCCCGTCCGCCTGACCGTGTATCTAACCTGGAACTGTGCCCCAACCTCGTCCTGGATCTCCCTCTGGCGCTTCATCTTTTTTTGTGAACAACTTTATTATTTTAAGGAGAAACAGATACATTAGTCTGATAAAGGTAACATGTGTATAATACAACCTAATACAACAGGAAAAAAACAAAAAAAAAAACAGGCGACAACCCCCATCCCCACTCCCCACCACCCAGCTTGGATCTCTACATAACTCATACTGGACCTACGAGACCATATTCTAATAAACACATGTAAAAAAGAAAAAGAAAATGGTGGTTACAGGAATTCCTGAATCTTATCTGCCATTGTTTGCCATGCTTGAATGGTATTGGCTCCAGCACCGTGCATTCTTGCCACTGAAAGTTCCATATTTATTATGTCAATGTATGTATTAATCCATTGGGGCTTGGTAACCGTATGTGGAGGTTTCCAGCGTAAAGCCAACATCTTTTTGGCAGCAGTGATGCAGGTTAGGAGAATAAATTTTTTCCAGCATATCAATTTTAATGAGGTGGTATCATTCAGGAGTAACACAACGGGAGAACATGGTACATCAACCTCCAACACATTAGATAAAGTAGAGCAAACATAACCACAGAGAATCTACACATCCTTGCATTCCCAGTACATATGTAAATAGGATCCTATAAGTCCATCTGAGCACAGGGTGCAAACTGGAGATGCCAAACATTTCATGAGGAAATTTCTCCTAGGAGTGAGGTAAGTCCTGTGTATATAATTGAAATGTAACTATTGATGTTTAGGGTTTTTTGAGGCCAAGACAATTGATGACCAAATCATGTCCCAGTTCAGTGAATCACCTCCAATGTAGTGCTTTATTTCACTGGACCACACACGTTCAATAGGAAGGGTTTTATAAGCGGCATCTCGGATAAATGAATATATTCGGGAAACCAAACCCCTTTTTTGCCCTCTGTTATATAGGAAGGAATGCAAAGGGTGAGCAGTAAGAGGAAGATTACATGGCACTCCATATGCTTTCATAGATGACCTTAGTTGAAAGTACAGGAATAAAGATGTTCCAGGTAGTTGGTAAGACAGTCTCAAATCATGAAAGTCACAAAGCCCATTCTCATTGTATACATCAGCTAAAACATGGATACCCCTAGAGCTCAGCTCCGAAGACGAAAATGGGACCCTCCCTTTATATATCCATTTTAATAATTGACACACGGGCTTGAACTGATTCTGGCAAGTGAGACTACCTATTAAGATCTGCCTCAATCCTATTATAGATACCATGAAAGTTCTTATTGGCAACATTGGCTAGTGAAGGATAAATGTCCACCCCCAGGTATTTAAAATGTTTCACCACTGGGATGTGCTGAGGCAATAAGCTCAGGTTCAATTTAGAGTTTAAAGGGAAAAGCGCAGATTTTGCCCAATTAATTTTGTAACCGGATAGAGAGCTGAATTTGTGAAAAGTATCCAAAATATGCGGTAGTGATAAGGTTGCCCTATCGAATTATAATAAAATGTCATCAGCATATAGCGATATAGAATGTGTGGTGTTATTGAAAGTTATGGGGGAAATATTTCGGTGTTGATGAATTTTCTGTGCAAGGGGCTCTTATGACAAAATGAAAAGAAAGGGGCTTAGTGGGCATCCCTGTCGGCATGATCCTGATAAATTAAACTTACTTGAAATTATGCCATTGGTATTGATCATTGCAGACGGGTTATTGTATAATAGTTTGGTTAACTTAATAAAACCTGGACGCAAATTAAAGCGCTGTAGAACCATCCACAAGTATTCCCATTCTAGCCTATCAAAGGCTTTTTCTGCGTCAAGGCTCAATATTGCACATGGAGAGGGAATATCTTTGGCAGTATGAATCACATGGAGTAGACGTCGTACACTGTCAGAAGCAAGTCTTGATTTCACAAAGCCCGTCTGATCACTATTAATTAATGTGACAATATGGGGTTCTATACGGGAAGCCAGTATGCGAGCAAAGATTTTTACTTCTGCGTTGAGGATAGATAATGGTCTATAGTTCTCACATTTTGTTATATCCTTATTGGGTTTGGGCAGTACAGCAATCAAGGGAGCATTCATATCGTTGAAAAAGGAACCAACTTCCACAGCTTTGTGAATCATGGCCAAAAGAAAATGTCCCGTCTCCTTCCAAAAGGTGAGATAAAACTCTGGGGGAATCCCATCCCATCCCGGCGACTTGCCTTTTTTCATACCAGCATATAGCACCTCTCAATTCAGTCAGAGTGATTGGTTCCCCTAGGCGCTGTGCAGCTTGTTCAGCCAGCGTGGGAAGCTCTAAATCTTGTAAAAAGGTTTCACAGTTAATTTTATCTAATGAGATTTCAGATTTGTAAAGATCTGTATAAAATTTTTGGAAAGCCGTATTATATTCTTTGGGGGCAGTCAACAATTTTTTGTTTGAGCTGATAGCTGTGATGTTAGAATACTTTTCACATTTTTGCAAACTAAGAGAGAATAGGTGACTCGGCCTGGAGCCGTCAAAATATTACTAATAATCCTATCAATTTGAAATTCAACTCTTAGTCTTAAGATGTTATTCAACTTCAATTTGACGGCATTGATTTTCTTTTTATAGTCCTCTGTTGCACCATCCCCTTGCTGAGCCAGTTCAAGCCTTTGTAGTTTGTTTTTAAGTAAATTAATTTTGCCCAGTCTTATTCGATTGACATGAGATGCGAAGGAAATAGTTATATTTCTCACAAACCCTTTAATTGCACCCCACAAAACACGAGGATCCTCTACTGAGGTAGCATTCTCCGAGATAAATGTTTTCAAATGATTCCTGAAATGGTCGCAATAATCGTCATTTTTAAGTAATGTCAGGTTGAAGCGCCATCGTGTGGCCTTAGTTGGAGTCTTGGCAAGTGTAAGCTGCGCTGTAACGACACAATGGTCAGATAGAGAGTTAGGATGAATCGCAGCTAAGTGAATTTCAGTGTATGAAGTTGCAGAAGCCAGTAAATGATCTATCCTTGAATAGGTCTTGTGTCTAAACGAATAAAGAGTGTGCTGTCTCGAAGAAAGGTTCACGGCTCTGTAAATCTGTGAGACTAAAATTGTCAATTAAACCTTGGAAGGCAGTTGTTGAAGGAGGGATATGTTTAGATGGTTCACTAGATCTATCAAGTAAAGGATCAAGAACGCGTTCATATCAGCGCCAATGATAACTGAAAAGTCCAGCAGGTCATATAAAGTCTTGCTGATTGTGCCAAAGAACTCTGGACTAAAATTATTTGGGGGATAAATACATAGAAATGCAATTTTCTGACCATATCTGTTTGTTTTTAATGTAGGCAAGTCGACTATCTTCACTTACATAGCTTCCAACTATAGTTAGGGATAAGCTACGTCTCAATACCACCAGGGCACCACGGCTCTTGGAGTTAAAAGTAGCCGCAGCTGAAGTGTAGTAATGCCGATTTGATAAACGTTGCTTGTCAGAATGTTTAAAATGTGACTCTTAAATAAAGGCCACGTCTATCGAGTGTCTTTTAAGCCAATCAAGACACATTGAGCGTTTAATGGGGGCATTTAAACCATTTATATTCCAGCTAGCAATGCATAGCTTAGACATTGCTAGCTATGCATTACTGGCCAATTTCTTAGTTCCTGTCCATGAGTTGTAGTCAGAGATATGGAGATCCAAACATTCACCCTGGTGTCACCAAAAAAATAAAAGTTTGAAAATAAGGAAAAATACGAACTTACATCTAACACTTTAATAACTAACAAGGTGGCAATGGCCACAAACACAACACCCACTATATGGGCACCTGGCCTGAGAGAGCTGGCAATCATCCATCACAAAAGCCCACCCCCAACCCTCCTCAAAATATTCAGTATAACCAGTCAAATGTACAAAAAAAGAAAAAAAAAATTTATCATATTACAAATTGCAAATTATCCATCAAAATTAAGTTTGTTTGTTTTTTTTTTTTCCTTTTTTTTGTTTTATCCAGAGCATTATCTGATCAAAAGAAAAAATGACAAACTCTGTTGCAAAACTGTAATTATATTATCCATATCACTTGGAGGAACTTAAATCACGGAAGTAAGTATTATAATAAACCGGCAGAAACTGGTATCCCTCATTTTGGCAGAAAACACTAGAAATATAATAACTTCAGGAACTGAGGCGTATTATTATGGTTACGTGATCTAATACTTTACTTAAACTTAACTAGAGATTCCGTGATATTTTACAATACCAGTACATCAGAAGAATTCATCAGTCCTCCGTCTTGGTCTGAGCACCAAGGAAGTCTTCAGCCTCTGACTGTGTCTCAAAGAAGTGCACTTCTGATTCGCGGGACAGCTTTAGCTTGGCCGGGTAAATCAAAAACGGAATGAAGCCTAGTTTCCTCGCCATCTCCATCGCTTGTGAAAATGAACGGCGCCGTTTAATGGTGTAGTTGCTGTAGTCTGCTGCAAAGTGGATCTCTTTGCCGTTGACCTCAATCCGAGAACCTCTGGCTTCCTTCAGGATACGATCCCGGTCAGTGTAGCGTAGCATTTTGCAAATCAGGGTGCGGGATCCGGTGTTGCTCTCTGGACCTATACGATGAGCCCGCATTACCTCCAACTTCCTACCGGCGAGAGCGGGGAGCCATTTAAGGCCCATTTACACTACCCTTTTTTAACCGAGCTGAGACCAGTCTGAGCTCAGTAACCGAGATAACTCATTTGTAAATGGTCAGCAGACTGAACTGGACCGCGCTAAACATAACCGGACCGCGCTAACTACAGACCAGTTCCTTAGTAGGTCTCGACCTGGTTTTTTTTTCTGGCCCGGTTTTCTGATAAAGAGCGCACGAGCAGACCGCATCATCCCCTTACAGTCAGCTGACTGTCCGCGTTTTTTCTTCCGTGTCTGGCTGCACGTCCCGATTCACACTCCATTCAGACAAATTTCAGACATTCATAATGATACTAGCTTCCTTACCGTGCCACACGTGTGTAAACGGTCGTCTTGGCTTGGTTAACTGATCCAAGCTCAGACTGGTCTCAGCTCGGCTCGGTTAAAAAAGTGTAGTGTAAACGGGCCTTTAGTGAGCGAGGAAGAGACGAATTCCGCTGCATCACCGTTTTCAATCTTTTCTGGCAGGTTCATTATGCAAACATTATCCATTTGGGGCCTATCCTCTAACTCCGCCAAACTTGCTTCAAGCTTGCGGCATGTTGTTTGGAGAGATTGCTCAGATTTAGCCAGCTGGTTGGAGAGCCCATTGTGGTCTGATTTCAGCTTCTTAATGTTGTTTGAGTTCCTTGTTACCTCAGTTTTTATGTTGTCCAGCTGTCCTTCAAATTTGGCAAACTGTTCTTCAATAAAGGTCCGCTGCGGTAGTTAGCATGGAGGATACGGCTAGCTTAAAAGACTCAAGCTTTTCGTCGTCTCTCAGCGGTTCAAGCCCAGCTTTGCTTCTCAGCCCATTAGCCATCGCATAGAAATAAGTCACGGATGTCACGGGCAAGGAGTTGTTAAATTATGATGCAAAAATAGATGGATAATTCGTAAAGGTCAGGAGGGAGCACTGCATGAAAAGTGTGATTTTCGTCACTATGCGGCACTGTAGATTGTCGTGGAAGTTCAGGTTAATGGCTGTTCACGGTCATTTGCAGGCAACACCGAAAACTGCCATGAATTGTCAGAAATTGACGTGGCAGTTGTCCCCATGACCCCCCTCCTCCTAATTCTAGGGGAGGCTTTAACATGTAAATGAAAAATGCTGTGAGCTATACAAATGCAAATCAGGGTTGCAGGGGGAGTTTACCCCATGTCTCGCGTTCAACTCGCCTTCAACTCCTCTCCATCCACAACTTTCAGCCTGTCCGCAGACTGACGAGAAGAAACTGCTGATTGCTATCAGTGGACTGTCTCATATGAGTCAGTTGGTATTGAAGCAATGCCAAGAGCGTGGAAATGTTCAAGTCAGAAGTTTTGGTTGGGTCATTCATGATAAAGTAAATGAAATGGGGTTTAATGAACTAAAAATAAGTCCCACTGTACCTTTCCCAGATACTCCACCATGGGTTTTTAGGGAGGTGGCCACTGATTTGGGATTATTAGAAGAAAAACAAAATAATTATTATTATTCAGCAGTATTTAGATATAAGGTATGAAAATATGACACAAATATATTCAGATGCGTCAAAAGAGGAAAATGGTAAAACAGGAGTAGCAGTATATATTCTGAAAGAAAATATTTCTATAAAAAAAAGGACAACAGATAATTTATCAATTACCAATAGAAGAGAGGAAATATGGATAAACAGGTTGAGGATAGGGCATACTTGTTTAAATACTGGTTTAAAAATAATAGGTAATTTTTCTTATTGTGGAGAAATCGAAGGAGTAGATGTATAAAAGGCTCAGACATTCTTTGTTTATGATGTTGGTTCGGCTGCTATCAGGAAGTGACGTAGGTGTAAGTTCAGGGCGCTATCTGCTACTTCCGGTTAACTCCATAGCATGTCGGCTGTTTGCAGTTAGACCTATCGATGCTCCGAGTGTTAAGTTAATGAATGAACGTAAGTTATCACATTCGGTGCTTGGTTTGTTGATTGCACACAGAAGTATTTTACACCTAACAGTTTCGTTGGTCTTCATAAGTTTATGTTAAAACTGTTTACTTACGGTTTGGATTTTCGCTGCGTGTGCGCTGCGTCGGGGGCTGTGCGTCATGTGTGCATGTTGTGATCGTGCGTGCTGCCGGCTGACGCCATGGCGAAGTTTATTTATTTGACCACATGATGGCGCCAAAAGCTACTCATTATAATTTGAGCTAGAAAACGTCTGTTTATCATGTTTCATTGAAACTGTGCTCACTTTGAGTTCTTGCAGTATTTAAGCCAAGTGATGCTATATTTACATAATTAGAATTATATCTATTATGCTGGGGAAATGTATTTCCACAGATCGATGTTTAAGTTTGCCTTTGGATATGTTTAAGTTTATTTGGTTTAAACTTCTACTGTTGCAATATATATCTGGCCTAATGGCAATTCATATGTTATTGCAGACTGTTGGCAACACTGAGTATTGAAGTGGAATAAACCCTGCTGACGGCAACAGTTAAAGGAGTGCGAGCCTCATTACCCTATTACCTGTATCCTGACCGATACACCATCTTGTTGGCTGTTAAAACCTTAAAAGAACCAGCCTCTATCCTATTACCCCCTAACAGTAGAACATGTTTTGATTTATTGTAGGAAATATATTAAACAGAGGAAAGAACTGGAAAAGGTATTGGGGAGTTCAGTAAAGATGGCTGAATTATTATTATTTAGGGAAACATCAATCAGATAAAATATTATTAGGGAAACATCAATCAGATAAAATAATGAAAGCACTTATTAAATATTTAAAAGATACAGAATTAGCTCGGAGGATTTGGTGTGTATGTATGTGTGTGAGAGTGTGTAAGTAAAGATATCATCAAAGAACAAGCTTTATTAAAGTGTATTTTTTTGTTACAGGAAGCAGTACGCCGTCTTCACAACTCGGAGACAAATTGCAGGCGCTATGAACCGGAGCAAGGCGGTGACCTCCTATTTGCTCGGAGCAATATCTGGAAGTCCAGATTTACACGATGTTGATAAAGACGAAATTGTGTGTAAGTGACTCGTTTTTACTGTTTCTCCTTCCTTGTTTAATGTTACTGTGACTTGCGTTTGATTTTTATTCATACCACTCTCATTTAATTGTTTTCAAGCCGCCTGTAAGAACTATTATCAGACGGTACGCAGGACAGTACACATCCAGAAAACTCATTGCGGGCGGAAGCTGCGGTTCAGCTCGGAGTCGAGCGAGAAGAAAGAAGGTAAGACTTTATTTGGTGACTATTTTTCAGGTGCATTGATAGATGTGTTGTGTCCATACGCAGTGCATCCCATCGCACAGTACTGATTCATTTGTTTTTTTACAGCTGCTGGAATCGAGACAGAGTGTGCTAGCAGATGACGAGGTGGAGCTCTGGAAGTCCGCCACCGTAGACCTCATGTCTGACGAAGAAGATGGCGTCGTTGGCGGGGTCTCTGGATGGATTGTACGGCCGCCGTCATTTTGTAGGCCGGATCTCTCTGAACTCTGTGTGAAGCTGCAGTCCCGGTTAGAGGCGACGCCGAAGTACAGAGCCACGCACAGTAGGCGTCTGCACAACGGACCTGCCTCGGAAAGAATGCCGCCAGTTACCTACAACCCTAACCCTCCCAATGCAAATGCATGGGCAGGGCCTGTTAATATTCACCTCTAAACGGACTCTTTATTATTAATATTCCAGTTTCTTCGTGCGTTAATGCGGCCCGAACCGTAGCGTGCACCCCCACAATATAGGTATCAAAACGTGCGGCTCGGTCAGGAATGGTGTGCTACTACTTTTATTGGGGTTTCGAGTTACCATGGCAACAAAATTAGCGAAAAACCACCCCCAAAAAGCCCATAGGAATGAATGGAGTCGAGGAGAAAGAAAGCCTCAAAAAAGCATCCAAATGACCATTTTCAACGCTGTACTGTGTCGCCATGCTTTCACCTACGAACACCGTTTAACTTCCAGTTTGTAGATATATCTGTGAACTACTCAGAAGTGAAAACGGCATGTGGATATCTTTCATCGTCTCTTCACAGTTACTCCTCAAAGCTCATGTCCAAAAATCTGCGAAATCATCGTTTACAATGAAAGTCAATGACGAAATTCTCCAACCGCTAGAGTGGGCCACTCTAGCTTTTTTAAAGATTTCAAAACTCCGAACAACTTGACCTAACTCGCTCAATTTTCACTCTATGTAGACAAATTATACATCAAAACGTAGGTATTTTTGTCAGGATTCGGGAAATGTAACCCTCATTAGTGTGGCTTTTCTAGATAATTTTGTGGATAACTGTTACGGTTTTGCCACAGGAACAATTTGTTCGGGAGTAGCGAATGTGCAAAATCCTAAAAACGCTTTGGAGCTGCATTTTCCCACATCAACCACTTTTTTACATCGTCGCTGTACCGATTTTTGTACAAACATAAAAATGAGCTTCATGGTCCTCAAAAGCCTGCTGATACTCATGGTGAAAGAATTATTTTGATATCTCTCATACTTTTTGAGTTACAGCGATTTGTTCGGGACCCTTTTTAGAGGATTTCTGAAAATCCATTAAAAAAAACCTTTATATCATAATTTTTTATGCCTTTATTAAACTTTTTCTAGCAAAAACTGATAGCTTGTGTTCTTCCCGTATCCGTTACGAACTAAATTCAGAAAAAATTACGTCTCTACCATTTATGGATCAGGAGATATGGAGCGTTGTTCGGGGCAAAGTTCTCCATTATAATCCAATAGCAGCCTCTGACACAAAATGTCTGCACTTCAGTAGACTGGCCCGCTGTAGCTGTGTCAGTGAGTTTCCATGACGGCGGAACTCTGAGGGCCAGAGGGAGACACTCCATTGAGATAGAATGGCAACTTTCGACGCCCGCTGCAGCGGCTGTGATTAATGTAGAAATCTGAAATTCGCACAGTCACTTCCTTATGACATTTTAAAATTTTCAAGTGACTTTCAGCCATGTGTCAGTTTTCTGTGCCATTTTGGATTTCACATGCTTTCCTATTGGGCCTTTGCTTCCAACAGGACCTGGCATGATGCCCAGACACGACCCAATTGGCTAATACAGCACCACCCACCTGTGGGAAATGGCGCTACTGACCATTTTGGTCAAATGTTGAGTTCTGGGCCCAGATGTGGTGAGGCTGAGTTGCTAAAGGAGGCCAATCTGACCCATAAACTTAGGTCACATTTGGTGACAATAAGTATTGGCACCCCTTTTTGAGGCACTTCCCAGTACAGGATTTGTACCAAACTGACAGAGTACAATCACCCGGTGATACTGAACACAACCTTGTTAGCGGCTAACGGTTAGCATGTTGCTAACCGGAAGTAGCTCTAGGAAGGTCTCACCAACTTCTGCTTCACAGAGTCTTTTCTTACTTTAGAGAGAAAGCTCCACAAGAAATTTGGGCTACGTCGCATAAAGCATCTCCAAGCTATGAGGCGTCAAAAATCCAATGCTTTTCAATGGGGGACCAAATCCCTTATGGTCCCAAGAATGCATGCCCATATATGGCGCTACAGTATAGCTCAGAGGGAGAGTGCAGGCTTAGCATGCAAGAGGTCATGGGATCGATTCCCGGTGTGGGAGACTTAGAGTTTTGTATTATAATCCCCAGAGTGTGTGTATATAAAAACATGTGTGCTGATCCCATGAAGTATTTTTTTTACCACCCGCCATTTTCAATTACCATGCGCCATTTTGAGTTACCATGGCAACGTTATAAACAACGTATTTTCACCCTATTTGAGGCACTTCCCAGTATAGGATTTGTACCAAACTGACAGTACAATCACCCGGTGATACTGAACACAACCTTGTTAGCGGCTAACGGTTAGCATGTTGCTAACCGGAAGTAGCTCTAGGAAAGTCTTACTAACTTCTGCTTCACAGAGTCTGTTCTTACTTTAGAGAGAAAGCGCCACAAGAAATTTGGGCTACGTCGCATAAAGCATCTCCAAGCTATGAGGCGTCAAACATCTAATGCTTTTCAATGGGGGACCAAACCCCTTATGGTCCCAATAATGCATGCCCATATATGGCGCTACAGTATAGCTCAGAGGGAGAGTACAGGCTTTGCATGCAAGAGGTCGTGGGATCGATTTCCGGTGTAGAAGACTTGGAGTTTTGTATTATAATTCCCACATTGTGTATATCAAAACATGTGTGCTGATCAGATGTAGTATTTTTTTGTACCACCCGGCATTTTGAGTTACCATGGCAACGTTATAAACTACGTATTTTCTCCCTATTTGAGGCACATCCCAGTACAAAATTTTGACCAAACTGACAGAGTACAATCACCCGGTGATACTGAACACAACCATGCTAGCGGCTAACGGTTAGCATGTTGCTAACCGGAAGTAGCTATAAGAAGCTTGTAAAAACTCCTGCTTGACAGATTTGGTGAATTTTAAGATTTTCTCCCTTTTTAGGCACTTCTTAGTACAGGATTTCAACCAAACTAACAGAGTAACATCACCCGGTGATACTGAACACAACCAGGCTAGCGGCTAACCGTTAGCATGTTGCTAACCAGAAGTAGCTTTGGGAAGGTCCTATCAACTTCTGCTTAGCCAGGGTTCTTCTGCCTTTACAGACAGAGAGAGGGCTGCAGCTGTCAGTGAGTCTCCATGACAACGCTGCTAGCAAGAGGCTCCTAGGAGGTCCATTGACTTAACATGACACCTTTCGACGGCCGCTGCGGGGGCTGTGAAGACCGTAGGAAGCTAAAATTCGCAGTGTTGCTTCCTGTTGCTATTTCTGACGGTACGGTTCGCACCAAGTGGCAGGCGCCTTGCTAAATTTCTTCAGAAATTTTTCTAGTTAGGCGCCTGCCATAGCATTTGCAATGAGGAGGCAGTGCTGTGCGAAGCACAGCACTGCCTCCCATGCAAATGCATGGAGGCACCTATTACTATTCACCTCTAAACGGACTCTATATTAATATTATTCTTTATTATTCCACGATTAATGTGGCCCGAACCGTAGCGTGCACCCCCACGATATAGGTACCAAAACGTGCGGCTCGGTCGGGAATAGTGTGCTACTACTTTTATTGGGGTTTCGAGTTACCATGGCAACGCAATAAGCGAAAAACCACCGCCCAAAAAACCCATATTAATCAATGGAGTCGGGTAGAAAGAAAGCCTCAAAAAAGCCTCAAAAGGACCATTTTCAAAGCTGTACTGTGTCGCCATGCTTTCACCTACGAACACCGTTTAACTTCCAGTTTGTAGATATATCTGTGACCTACTCAGAAGTGAAAACGGCATGTGGATATATTTTATCGTCTCTTCACAGTTACTCCTCAAAGCTCATGTCCAAAAATCAGCGAAATCATCGTTTACAATGAAAGTCAATGACGGAATTCTCCAACCGCTAGAGTGGGCCACTCTAGCTTTTTTAAAGATTTCAAAACTCCGAACAACTTGACCTTACTCACTCAATTTTCACTCTATGTAGACAAATTATACATCAAAACGTAGGTATTTTTGTCAGGATTCGGGAAATGTAACCCTCATTGGTGTGGCATTTATAGATTTTTCGCAAATCACCTCAGACCGACACAAACCCGAAACCTCCCCCATTCATTTTCTATGGAGCGGTTTTGAAAAATGACGTCTGAAAATCCAAAACATCACATGTTTTCGCATCGTCACTACTCCTAAACCGTTTTATTTACAGGCATGAGACTTTTACACATGAATGTCCCAACCCTTCTGGCACTCAAGAAAAATGAATTTTGTGGATAACTGTTACGGTTTTTCCACAGGAACAATTTGATCGGGAGTAGCGAATGTGCAAAATCCTGAAATCGCTTTGGAGCTGCATTTTCCCACATCATCCACTTTTTTACATCGTCGCTGTGCCTACACCGATTTTTGTAAAAATATGAAAATGAGCTACATGGTCATCAAAAGCCTGCTGATACTCATGGTGAAAGAATTATTTTGATATCTCTTATACTTTTTTAGCCAGAGCGATTTGTTCGGGACCATTTTCAGAGGATTTCTGAAATTTCATAAAAATGTCCTTTAGATCATAATTTTTTACGCCTTTATTAAACTTTTTCCAGCAAAAACCGATAGCAAGTCTTCTTCCCCTATCCGTTACGAAATAAACACAGAAAAAATTACGTCTCTACCATTTACGGTTCCAGAGAAATCGTGTGTTGTTCGAGGCAAAGTTCTCCATTATAATCCAATAGGCAGACTTGGACACAAAGTGTCTGCACTTCTTTAGACTGGCCCGCTGCAGCTGTGTCAGTGAGTTTCCATGACGACGGAACTCTGAGGGCCAGTGGGAGACGTTCCATTGAGATAGAATGGCAACTTTCGACGCCAGCTGCAGCGGCTGTGATTAATGTAGAAATCTGAAATTCGCACAGTCACTTCCTCTTAACATTTTAAAATTTTAAAGTGACTTTCAGCCATGTGTCAATTTTCTGTCCCATTTTGGATTTTACATGCTTTCCTATTGGGTCTTTGCTTCCAACAGGACCTGGCATGATGCCTAGACACGACCCACTTGGCCAATACAGCACCACCCACCTGTGGGAAATGGCACTACACACCATTTTGGTCAAATGTTGAGTTCTGGGCCCAGATGTGGTGAGGCTGAGTTTCTAAAGGAGGCCAATCTGTCCCATGAACTTTGGTCACGTTTGGTGACAATAAGTATTGGCACCCCTATTTGAGGCACTTCCCAGTACAGGATTTGGACCAAACTGACAGAGTACAATCACCCGGTGATACTGAACACAACCTTGTTAGCGGCTAACTGTTAGCATGTTGCTAACCGGAAGTAGCTCTAGGAAGGTCTCACCAACTTCTGCTTCACAGAGTCTTTTCTTACTTTAGAGAGAAAGCTCCACAAGAAATTTGGGCTACGTTGCATAAAGCATCTCCAAGCTATGAGGCGTCAAAAATCCAATGCTTTTCAATGGGGGACCAAACCCCTTATGGTCCCAATAATGGATGCCCATATATGGCACTGCAGTGTAGCTCAGATGGAAAGAGCAAGCGTTGCATGCAAGAGGTTGTGGGATCGATTCCCGGTGTGGAAGACTTGGAGTTTTGTATTATAATCCCCACATTGTGTATATCAAAACATGTGTGCTGATCACATGAAGTATTTTCTTGTACCACCCGCCATTTTGAGTTACCATGGCAACGTTATAAACACCGTTTTTTCTCCCTATTTGAGGCACATCCCAGTACAGGACTTTGACCAAACTGACAGAGTACACTCACCCAGTGATACCAAACACAACCATGTTAACGGCTAACGGTTAGCATGTTGCTAACCGCAAGTAGCTCTAGGAAGCCTGTACAAACTTCTGCTTGACAGATTTGGTGAATTTTAGGATTTTCTCCCTTTTTAGGCACTTCTCAGTACAGGATTTCAACCAAACTAACAGAGTAACATCACCCGGTGATACTGAACACAACCATGCTAACGGCTAACTGTTAGCATGTTGCTGAACGGAAATAGCTTTAGGAAGGTCCTATCAACTTCTGCTTAGCCAGAGTTCTTCTGCCTTTACAGACAGAGAGGGCTGCAGCTGTCAGTGAGTCTCCATGACAACGCTGCTAGCAAGAGGCTCCTAGGGGGTCCATTGACTTAACATGGCACCTTTCAACGGCCGCTGAGAGGGCTGTGAAGACCGTAGGAAGCTGAAATTCGCAGTGTTATTCCTGTTGCTATTTCTGACGGTACGGTACGCACCAAGTGGCAGGCGCCTTGCTAAATTTCTTCAGAAATTTTTCTAGTATTCTTTACTTCTTCTTCCGTCACGATTAATGCGGCCCGAACTGTAGCGTGCACCCCCACAATATAGGTATCAAAACGTCCGGCTCGATTACGAGATGTGTGCTACTACTTTTATTGGGATTTCGAGTTACCATGGGAACAAAATTAGCGAAAAACCACCCCCAAAAAACCCCATAGGAATGAATGGAGTCGGGTAGAAAAAAAGCCTCAAAAAAGCCTCCAAATGACCTCCTTGCTAGCAGCGTTGTCATGGAGACTCACTGACAGCTGCAGCCCTCTCTGTCAATTCAATTCAATTCAATTCAATTTTATTTATATAGCGCCAAATCATGAAACATGTCATCTCAAGGCACTTTACAAAGTCAAGTTCAATCATATTATACAGATTGGGTCAGATTATACAGATTGGTCAAAAATGTCCTATATAAGGAAACCAGTTGATTGCATCAAAGTCCCGACAAGCAGCATTCACTCCTGGGGAACCGTAGAGCCACAGGAAGAGTCATCTGCATTGTACATGGCTTTGCTGCAATCCCTCATACTGAGCAAGCATGAAGCGACAGTGGGAAGAAAAACCACCCATTAACGGGAAGGAAAAACCTCCGGCAGAACCGGGCTCAGTATGAACGGTCATCTGCCTCGACCGACTGGGGTTACAGAAGACAGAACAGAGACACAACAAGAGAAACAAAAAAGCACAGAAGCACACATTGATCTAGTAATCTGTTCTACATTAGATGGTAGTAGCGGGTGAGCCGTCTTCTCTGGATGATGTCACAGTTAACAGAACCCCAGACCAGGTGTACCTACTATGAAGAAAAAGAGAGAGAGCAAAAAGTTAAAAGCTGAAATGACGACAGTCATTTCAATGTAATACAATGCAAAACTGGAGAACAGTAGACTGAAGAACAGTAGAAATCAGTAGAGTGAGAAAATTAGACCCTGATGTCCTCCAGCAGCCTAGGCCTATCACAGCACAACTATAGAGATAGCTCAGGGTATGAGCCACTCTAACTATAAGCTTTGTCAAAAAGGAATGTTTTAACATTAGTCTTAAAAATAGATAGGGTGTCTGCCCCACGGACCAAAACTGGGAGTTGGTTCCACAGGAGAGGAGCCTGATAGCTAAAGGATCTGCCTCCCATTCTACTTTTAGAGACTCTAGGAACCACCAGCAGACCTGCAGTCTGAGAGCGAAGTGCTCTGTTAGGAACATACGGGGTAATCAGAGCTCTGATATATGATGGAGCTTGATTATTAAGGGCTTTATACGTTAGAAGGAGAATTTTAAATTCAATTCTTGATTTAACAGGAAGCCAATGAAGGGAAGCTAAAATTGGAGACATATGATCCCTCTTGTTGATTTTCATCAGAACTCTTGCCGCAGCATTTTGAATCAGCTGAAGACTTCGAACTGCATTTTGTGGACTTCCTGATAGTAAAGAATTACAATAGTCCAGCCTTGAAGTAACAAATGCATGGACCAGTTTTTCAGCATCACTCCTGGACAGAATGTTTCTAATTTTGGCGATATTCCGGAGGTGTCCTTAAAGGCAGAAGAACCCTGGCTAAGCAGAAGTTGGTAGGACCTTCCTAAACCTACTTCTGGTTAGCAACATGCTAACGGTTAGCCGCTAGCATGGTTGTGTTCAGTATCAGCGGGTGATGTACTCTGTTAGTTTGGTTGAAATCCTGTACTGAGAAGTGCCATCTTAGTCACCTACGCCGGGTTTCGAACCCACGACCTCGAGTGTTATCTTTTTCTGTATGAAATCTCTAATTTGTAAATAGCAAAAGAAATTCTGCCTCTCAATATCATATTTATCCATTAGTTGGGAGAATGATAATAATGTGGTACCTTCCATCAAGTCAGACAGGGTTAAAATTCCCTTTATTGACAATATTTTGAAGCCAGAGTCCATAATGCCTGGTAGAAACATAGGGTTATCACAGATAGGCGAAAGAGGTGATATCATTTGGAACCTGTCCTCAAGTTTTTGGGCCATTTGCCATAACCTCACAGTGTAGATAGTAATGGGGTTACTGCAGTACGTTTTTATAGTATTGTTTTTTCCAAAAATAACTAAGTTTTTTAAAGGGAGCCTGGACATAGAGCTTTCTATATCAAGCCACAAAGAAGCAGACCCCCCTGTCCAATCAGCAGCAGCTCGCATGTGAGCGCTGATCTGATACTTTCGTATATCTGGGAGATCAAGGCCTCCACTCGCGGATGGGAGGCACAGTGTAGAAATTTTTAAGCGTGGTTTCCTTCCTGCCCATATGAAAGAACTTAGCCATCCATTTATGGCCTTAATAGAAAAAGAACTGGAATCATTTGTATGGGATATAAAAGTCTGGGCAATACATTCATTTTTATAAGAGACACGCTGCCCAACCACGAGAGAGGCCTTCATCTACACCCAGAACCACACACACAGGACTAAAGTTGAGGAGTTTTATTGACAGATTTGATGGGATGGTGGGTGATGTAACCAGAAATCCAGGAACACACAGGTACAGGGGTGTAGATGAAGGCAGGAGCTGACGGCTTGGAGAGAGAGTTCAGCTAAGCTGGATGGCTTGGCACTGAACCGAGTCTTCTCAGAGTGGCTAGTCAGGTTAGCAGAACTTGAGAGACACCAGGGCACAGAGCTGAGTTTCTCCAGGGCGGCTAGTCAGGTTAGCAGAACTCTGGAGACACCAGGACACAGAGCAGAACCTCTCCAGGAGCAAACAGTGAACGAATAGTCTTTAGAGTGACTGGCAGGACTAACCTTAACAACAGGAGTGAAACAAAGCTTCCAAGGCAAACCGGGAACTGGCATGGAGAGGTGTGGAATGATGTCGGACCGGCACAAGAGTGAGACAGAGGGAGGCTTAAATAGGGAGACTAGGAGGTGAAATGCATCTGACTGATTACCAACAGGTGTGGCTAATGGCTGTGGGAGGGAGAGCTGGGTGAACTACAAAACAAGAAAGAAGCCAGACAACTTAAACCATGACAACAGATTAATCAATGTCGTATAGGGCAGGGGTTTTCAATAGGTGAGGCACGCCTCCCATGGGGGGCGCCAAAGAGTCACAGGGGAGGCGCATGAAGACAGAGAAGAAGACAGAGAAGAAGACAGCGCTGTCGCTCAACTATGTAGCGATATTCGTGTCTTCTGTTTGAGCGCGCAGGAACCAATCCAAGCACGCAGTGAGACAACTCTCAACGCTCAAAACCAGTCTGGCACGGTCTGAAAAACTCTTCTCAACCCACTGTCCTCGTGGTGAGTTCCATCTCTGCTCGAGCTCTACTTTGCTTGCACGCACATGCTCAACACTGAGCGCTCGCTTGGCTGTTTCAGCCAATCACAGACAGTTTTTTTTCCATCCAATCAGAGTATGGCTTGCAAATACTGCATTCAGATGAATTAAATCAAAATGCTGCAGCCTTTGGCAGAAATTACTAAACATCACAGTGGGATTGAAGAAAAACAAATAAAAAGTGTAATATTTTAGCCTAAAATATTTAGGCTACAGTATTTACACTAAAATATTAGTTATTAAGTGAGGTGTGAAAAATGTTTTTGTCTCTTTTCTTTCCAGCTTCTGGGAGGTGATGCAAAAGTTTATTCTGATCATAATCATCATGAATGTCATCATTATTTAAAGAGCACTTTAACACGAAGTAAAACAAAGTGCCAAACATCAGAAATACATCAGATAAGAGATAACAACTAATAAAATGCTTGTTTGTTAAAATAGCAGTAGGTCTAAATTATGTATAATTAGCCTAAAAAGTAGATTGGAATATGGAATATGTTGACGTCTGTTAAATTCAGGTTATCTTTTATATTATTATTTCAGTTGACGTCTCCTGTTGACGTGAGTTCAGTTTGACATTGGCATTTGTTTAGTTCAGTTTGTCTGCTGTTGAAAACAATTGTTTATGAATTTGCTCTAATGACAGTTCAATTTTAAAACTAAGCCCTCTGTCCCTGATGTTTCAGTAAAAGTAGTATGTAAGACACATGACAGCTTCTGCGGTGGCTGGCGGCCGGCGGTGCGCGAACCCCCGCCGTGGCAAATAGGCCAGAGTGGCACTTGGCTGCAGGGCCGATCGACGCCGCTTGCGGCTTTAATTATTTAAGCAGAAAAGTATGTAATTAAGATTAACTTTTTTAATCGATTGACAGCCCTACTAATACTGCATCTGGTAGTTTAATGTTGAATTTACGTTCCTTGTATCACCATTCAAATTCGGTAATATAATCCTTCGGAGATATGCCACACTGTCTGTTGATCCGATCCATGTAAGCTTTGTACTGTCGATCCTTTTCTTCTTTTAAAAACAACAAATCCAGCTTGGTTAAAAGGACAGCCATCCCCGTATCGGTGTTAAGGTCTTCCGTGGTGATTTCCAGCGCTGTTTCCCTTGCTCTTTCTGATAGCGACAAGGTAACCGTCAGAGCTTGTTTCTTTTTGTCCAAATCGGTACTGAGTCTCCAGATTTCAATGTCATTACTCCAACTTTCGTAAGACGTCTTCTCATCGAAAGGTGGAGGAACATGGTAATTCCCAGCAGGGACCATCATTTGCTACCAATGTTAACTCAACAACCACATCTGTTATGACTTCAGAAAAGGGCAAGATGTATCACCACAGATCCCACCCACCCTGGCGATGAATTGTGTCTCCCACTTCCATCAGGAAAAGGATTCAGGAAAGGGGCGTGCTTCAGTAGCGCAGTGGTTAGTGCGCACAACCCATGTACGGAGGCCTTGGTCCTCTATGCGTCCGACAAGGGTTCAACTCCGACCTGTGGTCCTTTGCCACATGTTTCTACCCCCCCCCCCGTACCTTCTTTCCTGTGAGCCCACTGTATGAAAAACGAGCTACTAGTGCTGTAAAAATCTAAAACAAATTAAAGTAAAAGACTCAGGAACAATAAATCAATTAATAGACTTAAAAATAGCTTATCTTCCCAAGCTGTGAGGGCTATCTTCCCCTAGTGAAAATTAAATAAACCGCCAGCCCAGTTCATAGTGTGTTACATGTTTACAAACATACTACTGATTCCACAGGTTCTTGATCTGATTAAATATTATTTACACTGTCTATCACATGCTGATCGTCTATTTGTACACACTGTTAGCTTCTCAGGGAGTGTCTGTTGGAACATCCATGAAAATTGTACATGTTTTAACTTAAAGATTAACATTTTTGCTAATGATGATAATGCTAGCTTCTCCGGAAATGTTTGTCTAAAGGCTGAGTTATGCTTGATGCACGTACATTCTATGCAGAAATGAAACATGCAGACAACATCTGCAGCATTTATGCTCTGTGCGGCTTTTCCTCCGAAATAGTACTATATACTAGAGAGCAGTGCTGTGCTCCTACGCCAAGCATTGTTTTCAACATTAAGCCTCTTACCTTCTTCCGGGAGTGACAGCAATTTCTGTCTGGGAATTGTTAATATGTTGATCAAGGTGATCTTTTTGGGCCGAATCATAAAGATGTCTATATTTAGGAACCTCTGGCAGAAGGTGTGCTTGCTTGTCTGCCATGCTTTTCTGCGCGGGATTTTCCAGGTAGGTGCGCAGTGTGGAAACTTTTGGTCGTGTGAAGGGCCGAGAAAGCCAAAATAACTTGATATAGCCATGTTGACTTTGTCAATGCATTAAGCATAAACCAGGCTTAATACATTCATGCAATGGCGTACCGCGCACGTGACGTCACCATCTCAAGAGCAACGCCCCTTGCCGCTTTGGTAGGACAAACAGGTAGAGAGCGCCCGTAGCCACCAGCCATTACACACGCAACAGAAACAGCGATATGACCGACTTTGCAGCCATTAAACTTTCGCAAGACGTCCCAGGTGCACGGTTTACTGGTCGAACTGTCGAAGAACATACCAACCTTCAGCTCAAACGATGGCTTGAGTGTCGAGGGCTTAAAAAGACCAGAAAACGGGCCGAGTCGATCGAACGGTAAGTTGTTGTTTTTTTTCCCTGCTCGGCGTTCATGGCGTCGTCTGCCGTTTTTTTTCTGTTTGTAATCACTGTCCAGGAATCGGTATATGTTGCCAATAGGGAGCTACAAAACAACAAATTCATGGCGAATTGTTTGTTTAATGTTTGTCTTATTTGAAATGTTTTCGAGTAGGCTATCATGGTAGCAGGCGCTTCATTATTAACTTGTCGGCCTCCTATCATGCCTATCTGTCATCTGAAATGATGACAAAACAAACAATCATGGTCAACTTAGGGACCTAAGCCAATATCGCGAGACAGGATAGACACGCAGACATGACAAAAGTGTAACAAAGGATGGCTCGTTTCGTAGTGAGCTGTTCGACGCATGATCAGATTTAGGCTTCAATGAAACACCAAAAAACTCTTACCTGTTCACTACTTGATGTCGCTGGAATTGGGTCAGGATGTTCTTCGGTTGGGCCCTTTCCTCTAACAAAATGCTTGGTACATATGTACGTGAATTTGGTAACTTTTTCCAGGTTGAACTGTTGTGTAGGCCGACCGCACCGGTGTACCCAGCGCACACATTTCTCCTTGGCAGTCTTGAATTTCGGGAAATTAATGAAGAAAACATCCTTCATATCCTTCATCCGGCCGATCAGCGTACCTCGAGTCGCTGTTGCACGTTCCATAACAACAATATTTAAAAACCATGGTCTTAGACTTGGAAAAAGCAGTCGTTTTACCGAGTAAAACCAAGGGTAACGCACAGCTCTTTTACAGCGAAACCACGGAGGACACAGCAAGCTTGCCCTACCGTGTACCACGTGATATGACGTCTCGTGACATTACGTTCTAAAAATAGCTCGCTCGCGGTACGCCATTGCACAGTACTTTACATCATCCTAGAAACTGACAGGTATCTGCCTTTTTTTATTTGAATGTCTAAATCTTATCTAGCTGCACAATTTTTAGCTTCTAAGGAAGTGTTGTCGAGCTTGAACATTAAATCTTAATTTGTGTCTCTGTGTTATGTGAATTGTGAGCAGGTTTCTCACCAAATTTTCATTATGGTTACATAATGACAATAAAGACTCTTTATTCTTTATAATGGAATGGCTAAAAATAAAAATAAAAACATCATGCCATTTCCCATCTGCGTAGACTTGATGACAAAAACTTAATGTCAAATACATAGTCTAAAGAATTTTATAGTTAAACTAGAAACGTTCAATTTATGAAGAAATTGAAGAAGGCGCCCGCCTGGTGGTGCGTATAACTAAAGTTATTTAATTGTAACAAAAAAAAAAAAAAAAGGAAAATTTGGGGGCCACCCCTTTGCACCAGTGGGCCCAAGTGGCCCCTTAGTTTGCTTTTGCCTCGGACAGGCCCTGGCTGTCTGTCTGCAGCACGCAAAACTCCAAACAACTGCAGCTTACTCACTCAATTTTCACTACGTACACATCAAAACGTAGGTATTTTTGTCTGGATTCAGGAAATGTAACCCTCATTGGTGTAGGATTTATAGATTTTTCGCAAATCACCTCAGACTGGCAACAATCCCAATAAATTGAATTGAACAATCCCAAACTCTCCCCATTAATTTCCTATGGAGAGGTTTTGAAAAATGACGCCTGAAAATCCAAAACATCACGTTTTCGCATCGCTGCTACTCCTAAACTGTTTGATGTCCGTGTTTTTAAATATATACAAGGCGTAGTCTGTAAATTTGTGTCTGCAAAGGTGCAAACAGCGTATTTGGATCTGAGATGCAGCTAATGAGGTAATTTCGAACAGCCGACAGTCAAGGGCAAAACTTTGTGTCTGCAAAGCTGCAAACTCCGTATTTCGATCTGAGACGCAGCTAATGAGCCAATTGCCAACAGCCGACAGTCAAAGAGGTGTGCATCGAAGCACCATAGGAAATTGGTGTTATTAAAGGTATACTATGCAACCGGGGTTGATTTTCCAGCGAGGCTCCCCCCAGAGGGCGAAAGTAAAAGTGCACTGTCATAAAGATGCTCAGCTGTTCTGGTTTCTCCGTCAAGCCAGGCGCGGTTGTTTTGAGCTTAGCAGACAGGTGAATGCAACGAAAAGTCGAAAAAAAACGGCAGTACAAACAATGACTAACACGGTGAAAGTATGAACATCAGGGTTTCCCACAGCGCTATCTTGGCGAGGCGGCCGCCTCGCCAAACTCACGCTACCGCCTGCCAACATTAAAAAAATAAAAAAATAAATAAAATAATAATAATAATAATAATAATAATAAAAAACTCGATATGCTTGCATGTTTATTTGACGTTAACACGCGGTTCTTTGTTGTTGCTTTCGCGTGTGCATATAGTGAATGGCAAAAACACATGAAGTTCTCGCCGTAAAGCAAGATCGACTCTCGCGGTCTTGCACGAGACTTCTGAGCCTGTGGGTGCGGGCCGAGGGCTCTTGCAATTGCAAGTACGGTATTTCCCCCACAGACCACCAGGGCGGCCGAGAAAACCTTTGTTCGACCTGAAATGACTCATTTAATCATCCAAAACGGTATGGAACCCATTAATTAACTGAGAAATGTTGCATAGTATGCCTTTAAAACATGATTAAATACTTCAATGTAGCTTGAAAAAATGAAATATGTGAATAAAAATGCATCAACAAATGGTGAAATGTATTGATTTAAATTCAAAAATACTTATTTAAACCCAAAGGAAAAGTAAATGTTGGTAAAAATGTAAAATTCTTAAACTGCCACACCGGGTTTCAATCCTTCAAGCTCTTGATTGGCAGCCAAACACCTAACCCACTGTACCAAAGAGCAGTGCCATGCACAGCTCTGAATTAAGGAGAGGTCAACTGTGTTGAAGAAGTGGTTTTTGGTTAATTTTGTCGCCAGGGTAACTGGAAATGGCGTCAAGTACAAAAAGCCCGCTTCAGGGCCTCGAGACGAACATTTTGATGTATAGTATGTGGGGGTAGACCCTACGGTTTGGCCTGTAGCTCCGCAATGCATTTTCAATGCATAGGCGGGCGCCTAATTAAAATGTTCTGTTCTGTTGATGAAACCATTAAAACAAATCAACACGAGAAGTTATTTGGGTAAATCAGTCATTATAAAATACACAATTATGTGAGCAAAGACAAAGAGTAAAATAGATGTTCACAACTGCCAAATCCACATAGAGAATCATAAGTTATTTCTGTTCTCTAAACTTTATTTCAGGAAAAATGTAAAAAAAAAAAATAATAAATCAAGAAAAAGTATTGTTCAAGTTGTAGGTTTAGTTCAAAATATTTTGGTGGTTAACTATGAATTTAGAACTAATTTTCATTAAGGGTGAATTGGCACAACATTGATTTACATAGGGGACTTACATATCAAAGGTATCACTTTAGGGGGTAATAGAAATACATCCTTTTATAGATTTTCCTCATAATAAAAATTCTGAAAACTGTGTATATCTTTCAATCCACTTGCCATTATGCATTATTTTGTGGTAGTCTAACAAAAAATATCCCAAAAAATTTTGTAGTTGTAACATCACAAAATGTTAAAAGTTTTGCAAGGTATTATATAAATAAATTCCAAGGATTTGTTTTCTTATTAAAACTATTAAAGCAATATTGATTAGAAAATATTATGCACTTACGCTCTACTTTTCCAACTGAATGAACAGAGACCTTAACAGGATCTTTCTTTGGTCTCATTGGACACCAGGTTCCATCCTGTTGAAACTTGATTTCATCAACATCTGAGCAGTCACTAAGGATCTCCAAGAATAAGCTGAGAAGGGAGTAAAACATGCAAAATAAATATTCAAATAAATATTTACTTAATACATTATGCAATGCAGTGCGTTGCATGTAGTAAATCATATAATAATTAATGATACTCCTGTAATTTTAGTTGGTTTGGATGCAGAAAAAGCATTTGTGTGTGGTGGTCTTTTCTACATAAAACTTTACATAGCTTTGGAATTGATGATAAATTGATAAAAACAATACAAGCTTTATACTATGACCCGAGGGCAAGAATTAAGGTGAAGGAGGCCGTATCCAAATGGGGCTGGAGAGAGGCACTAGACCAGGATGCCCCTGCTATTCACTTTTTTTTTTTATTGAGCCTATTAAGTCAATATATCACCCAGAACCAAAATATAAAAAGGTATTGATATGAATGTGGGATATAAAAATGTTTAATTTTTTTGCAGACGATATATTACTTTATTTGTCTGATCCAGAGACCTATATACTTACCTTCACTACTAGAAGATTACAGATCTTTTCTGGGTATAAGTTAAATCTTAGTTGTGTGATTTAGATATAATCCCTCTAAACATGTTTGATAGATACCCATTAAACTGGAAAGCTACCAATATGAAATAACTTGGAGTTAAAGATTTAAAAAAAAAAATCTACCCTGATAACTGCTTATCCGTTAAATAAAGCCCTAATAGAAGATGTACAAAGATGGAGCACCATTCCTCTTCTTGGCTTTGGATCCAGAATCCAAACAGTTTAAATGAATATATTGCCCCTGCTACTTTACCTACATCAATCTCTCACTATAGAACTGCCAGACCAACAATTCCATGAGTAAGCAAACTAATTTTACAATACATCTGGCACAGTAAAAGGCTGAGAATTAAATATAAAAATCTACAACTATCTAAGAATAAGTGCTGAATAACGTTCCCATCACTTGAAGATTACTATGTAGCTGCAGAATTGAGACCATTTGTTTATGCAATTCAGATTATCTTGCTGAATGGAAAGAAATTGAAGAAGCCACAACAAACAAATATTCAATTTAAGAATTAATTGCCAAAAATTAGAGTGAACAGGATAGAAAATTTAAAAAATCCATTTCTAGATTTATCTCTTGAATTATGAAATAAGACAATATAATAATCTTTATTACATGATAGGACTGCTGAGATGGTGTGGGTATGATAAAGACTTCACCCCAACAAGTTGGATGTAAGGTTCAAAGAGTGGCATTTATGTGTACAATTGCCAGTTAAGTTTTTAGATTCTATTGTGTCCTTTTCATTGTACACGCCTCTTATACCTGAAGAAGAGGTACGACACCTGTTACAAATTCCATGAGCCGTACTTCCACTTATTACATGCCTGTGCCAAGGGAAAATGAAAACAATTTTCAAACATAGAAAACTAATTATGGGCTAAATAATAGTGACTTCTTTAGATTTCTCCAAATCCAACGTATCAAAATAGTCATTTGATTAAAGTATTGTGGATGCGGGGCCTCGGGGGTTCGGGTTCCGGGGAGTATGTCGCTTGGGATCTGGGCCGGTGGGCGCCCGGGTGTCTGCCCCTGCATGGGGCCTCTGGTGTGCTGGGGGGCTTCGGGGCCTGTTGAGCTGGTAGAGGGGCACGGACATTAACATATCATGGCAGATGCTTTTCCCTTTCTTTTTGGGTTGGCACTCTGCTAGTGGGGGAGGGGGGAGTAGGGACTAACCCAGCCTCGATGTCTATTGTTGTATGTATGGTGAGTTATTTGAATGTTAGGGAGGGAGGGATTAAGTTACATCTATGAGTGGGGGGTGGGTTGTGTGTGTGGATGTGGACATTTTTGTGGGCTTGGTGTCCAGCCCCCTGTCTCGGTCCTGGACCGTGCCGTCTCCCGGAGCAGGTTTCGCCTAGTAGGTGAGGTTGTGGATGGCTCGTGCGGGCTGGCTAGCCAGGGTGCCCCCTCTTATTTATTTATTTTTTTTATTTGGGGGGGAAAGCCAGGAGGCTTCGTTGGGTGCGCTGGGGGGCTTGGAAGGTGTTGGTCCTAGTGGGTGGTTGGCTCGCGGGCCCTAGCACCTCTCCTTGGCCCCCGAGCTATGCTGGTTCCGCTGGCGCGACCCCCTTCTCCAGGTGGGCTTTCGGGGAACGGGGTTGCCTATTGGAGTCAGTATGGGAGCTGGCTCCTTGGGACTGCAGTAGACGTCCCAGTCCTTTTCTCCCCATCCCCGGACTCCTCCCTCTGCCTGCTCCATCACGCTGCCACACAAGTAGGACGTTGGGGAGGGGGGCGTTACTGGAGGTTGCCACTTTCTGATGATGTCCCTCACCCCAATATTATCATGCATTTTAGACACTTTCACTCCAAACATTTTCACAACGTACATACATGTAGGCCATGGTATGGGGGGGTGGGGGTGAAGACATCTGGGGGGGGGGGGGTGGGGGTGCTTATGTTGTGTGAGCCTCGCCTCGGATGGCTCCCTTCACCCCCTCTTGCATTTAGACATTGAGGGTTCTGGGCAGTTGCTTGGAGGGGGTGTGCCGGGAGGGGGGGTGGACTGTGCCGGGCACCCCCTCTGGTGCTCCCAGTTTTAAACACACTTGAGAACAACATGCAACAACACAACATCTGAGTGGGCGTAGGGAGGATCAGGGTCTTTTCCACACCCCTGTTCTCTGATTGCGGCACGGAGTCTGGGGCCTGGAGGAGGAGCAGGCCACTGGGTCTGGGGTCTTGGCGGGGGGTTGCTGTGGGGCCCGGGTGGCTTGCCGGGACTGGGGCTGACACATCTGCTCTCCCCAAAAAGGGGTGGGGGAGAAGGGTGGCTAGGATAAGGTGGGGGAGGGAGTGGGTTTATTAAGTATTTAGGGGGTGATGGGGGTTCTGGTTGAGTGGCCCATGTTGGCATCCTCCCTGGGGGGCCGGGGGCGGGATCGGGGGTTGGGCACAGGCAGTCCGATAGTTGGATTGTGGTGTGTACCCCCCCCCCCCCATTTGGGACTGTTTGATTTGTGTGTTATGTGGTAATGTGTGTACGGCGTCCTTTTTTTTAAGTCTGTGTGTGGCGAGTAGGGCACTAGGGTGGGATGGTGTGAATGAGATTTATTTATTTTTATTTTATTTATTTTATATATATATATTTTATATTTTTTATATATATATATATATATATATATATATATATATATATATATATATATATATATATATATTTTATATATATATATATATATATATATATATATATATATATATATATATATATATATATATATATAGGCTGCACAGTGGCGCAGTGGGTAGCGCTGTTGCCTTGCAGCAAGAAGGTCCTGGGTTCAAGTACACCCCTGGGTCTTTCTGCATGGAGTTTGCATGTTCTCCCTGTGCATGCGTGGGTTCTCTCCGGGTACTCCGGCTTCCTCCCACAGTCCAAAAACATGACTGTTAGGTTAATTGGCTTCTCCAAATTGTCCTTAGGTGTGAGTGTGTGTGAGAATGGTTGTTTGTCCTGTTTGTCTCTCTGTGTTGCCCTGCGACAGACTGGCGACCTGTCCAGGGTGTACCCTGCCTCTCGCCCAGTGAACGCTGGAAATAGGCACCAGCAACCCCCGCGACCCCATGAGGGAATAAGCGGTTTGGAAAATGGATATATATATATATATATATATATATATATATATATATATAATTTTTTTTTTTTTTTTTTTTTTTTTTTTGTTGTTGCCAGTTTCGGGTCTGAACCACTCCCTCTCCCAAGAACATCTCAAGTCTCCGCTAGGTGCGGAGCCCATACCCCCACCTTCTGCTAGAAGAACATGGTCAGGTTTTTCAAAACTCCAAACCAAGGAAACTATTTTACTAAATCAACAACTTGTTGGAGGCAACGCGAAGGACATGAAAGCAAACCATTACTACATATGTTAGACATGGCCTTCGATTGTACCATTTTGAAGGGAAGCCGATAAAATCTTTTAAAAAAGTGTTTGGTACGGACATACCATTTCAGTGGAAATCAATGTATCGAGATTTTTTTGCTTGGTGATAACGTAAAATAAAATTTACTCATCCAAGATGGCAGCTGACCCACACGTGTGGATCTCAGTGCTTGATATCTCAAGATTTTAGGTTTTTCTTGAGATGTTTATGTCCTTTTTTAACTTAAATTAGTATACTCCTGAAGAGCAAGACATTCTCCTTCATACTGGGATTATTTTAATTCTGGATAAAGCTGAATTTGAACTTAAAACCTGGACTATTGACCATTTGGTAGCCCTGCTTGCTAGCCCTTGCCTGGATGCTGTGCTATTATCCTACTACAAGTAGACCCGTTTACTAGCCTGCTGCAGCTAACCCTGCTGCTAGCCACCACCTACATATCCTGATACTAGCCTTGTTGCCAGCCCGCTGCTGGGAGCGCTGCGTCTATCCAACACCTGGTATCCCTGTTGCTAGCCTGCTGCTGGTAACCCTGCTTTTTAGCTACTTCCTGGATGCCCTGCTGCTATCCTGCTACTGGTAGCCCTGCGGCTAGCCTGTTGGCGGTAGCCCTGCTTCCTAGTTTGCTGCTGGTAGCCCTGCTTGCTAGACACCAACTGGATACCCTGCTGCTAGCTTGCTGCTGGTAGCCCCACTTGATAGCCATCACCTGGATTCTCTGCTGGTAGCTGCACCTGCTATCTACCACCTGGCTGTCCTGATGCTAGCCTGCTACTGATCAAGAGTCAAGAGATAAGCATATTTTATTTGTCACCTTGGCAAAATTTCTCTTTGGCCACTCTGGTTCACATTTCACATAATGAGGCAAAAACTGACAAACAGGCAGTTTTTGCGTTCAGGAGAGTCACAGACAACAAATAATAGGGTAGTAGGGTGTAATGTATGGCAGACTAGTAACAGTTGGGGTGATTTTAAAGCGTTGGACTGCAGTCCCCCAATGAGGGGGCGACTGTTCTCACAGCTCTTGGGAAGAAACTGTTTCTAAGCTCATTTATTTTGGCTTTGAGGCTTCTGAAGCATTTACTTGGTGGGAGCAGTGCATTGCCTGGGTGGGTGGGATTAGTGGAGATGCTTCTGGCCCTTCTTTGGACTCGTTCTGCATAAATTGAGTCTAGATCCTGCAGATGGCATCCAACAATCCCCTGCGCTGTTCTCACCAGCCGTGCTAGCCCCTTCCTCTCCTGGAAGGTGCAGCTCCAATACCATAGTTATGTTGAGACATAAAACACTCTATGGTAGCTCTATAGAAGTTCTTTAGCAGTTTAGAGGGAAGTCCAGAGCTTTTCAGTTTCCTGAGAAAGAGTCGTTGTTGGGCCTTCTTCTCCAGGTGGGAGGTGTTCGCAGTCCAAGAGAGGCCGCAGGAGATGTGAATGCCCGGGAACCTAATGCTGTGCACACGCTCCACCACCTCCCCCTGTATGTAGAAAGGAGCGAGTTCAGTCCTCCTGAACCTCCCTTTAATATTAGTACTTCCTTGGTCTTACTGGTGCTCAGGATCAGGTTGTTCATGGACCACCACTGTGTGAAATTGCTGACCTCATCCCTGTAGTGGGACTCATCATTGTTGGGACAGCAGAACAGCCCTGGGTGAAAAGTGTGAAGAGGGCTGGGCTAAGGAAGCAACCTTCTGGTGTTCCTGTGTTGAGGATCAGTGGAGCTGATGCACATTTCCCTATCCTCACCACCTGGGGTCTGTTGGTGAGGATGTCACTGATCCAGGAGCAGATAGGTGGTGATAAACCTATGTTGTGGAGCTTCAGAGGCAGCATGTCTGGGAAGGAGGTGTTGAGTGCTGTGCGGAAGTCCATTAAGTGCATCCTTAAATAGGTGTTGAGCTGTATATGAGTCAGAACTGAGTGCAGTGCTAACAAGACAGCATCCTCTGTGGAGCGATTCTCCTTGTAGGCAAACTGCAGACTGTCCAGGCCAGCATGGATGGCTTCCTTGATGTACTTTAGAAGGATCCTCTCAAAGCACTTCATTATGACGGGGGTCAGAGCAATGGGACGATAGTGATTGAGGCATGCAATGATTGGTAGCTTGGGGACAGGCGCAATAACAGAGGATTTTAGACAGGCAGGAACCGTGTTGAGCTGGGAGAAGTTGAAGATCTCCAGAAAGACCCCTGTTAGCTGGTCCACACATGATTTCAGCGTCTGGCCTGACACCATGTCTGGACCTGCGGCCTTGTTGGTGTTTACCTTTTTCATGGAAGAGGTGGAGCTGCAGGACGAGAGGTTGACGGTGCTCTTCTGGCTGAGGAAGATGTTCAGGCTCCCTACTGATTGGAGAGTCTTAGGCTACATTCACACTGCAGGCCTTGATGCTCAATCCAGATTTTTTTGTGAAATCTGATGTTTTTTTGCGTGTCCGTTCAGATTTCCTAATATATGCGACTTGTATGTGATCTTCTGTGTGAACTGCATTCATACAACTTAAGGGTCCCGCATGTGCATTAGAGTACGCGATGACGTCACACATAGTAAGCGTGCTCAGTGTTTGTGGAAGTAAACATGGATCGTACTGCTGCAGCTTATCTTGCATTCTTTAAGTTCTTCTCCAACCGGAGCCAGCAGATTACCAGCACAATCTTTTTAAGAAGATCGAAAAGAAAGAGCAAATTTTTGGCAATGCCATTTTTTGAGGAAGTAAAAGCAACATCCACACAGAGAAATGTGTGGGTGCGAAGTCGAATCCAGGAATGGTGGGATAGTGATGTCAGCGGCTTTACTGATTCATTCATACTTCATTAGGACTTCATTCATATTTTTCGAATGACAAATGCAACCTTTATGTGCGTTTGTGAACGGCTCTCTTTAGCGCTCTCACGTAAAGACACACATCTTTGCTGCTGAAGTGGTCTTCGATGTGCTGCTTGTACCTTTGCTTGGCCTTCTGGATGCCCTTTTAAAGTTCGCTTCTCATCTTGCTGTGGGCCAGTTTGTCTCCAGATGTGCTGTCCACCCATGGTTTATGGTTAGGTAACACTGATTTTCTTTGTGGGTAGGACAGCACCAGTACAGGAGTGGACATAGGAAAGCACAGATGATGTGTAGCTTTCTAAGTCAGCGCCCTCTTTAAATACATCCCCGTCAGTGATTTCAAAACAGTCCTGTAGAGCTGAGCAGGCCTCTTCTGCCCAAACCTGAATTATTTTTATCACTGGTTTGGTCCTGCAAATTAGTGGCTTGTAGGCAGGAATCAGGTCCACAGAGATATGATCTGTTGAGCCAACGTGGGGAATTGCAACAGCTTTGTTAGTTTCTGGGATGTTACAGTAAACTTGATCTAATTTATTATTGTCTCTGGTTGGGAACTTAATAAATTTATGGAACATTGGGGAGCACAGCCTTTAAATTAACATGGTTAGAGTCCCCAGCAACGATCAGCCCATTTTCTGGGTTTCGGAAGCGGATATAGAGGAGCTTCTGTTGGAGGTCGGGGTAATTAAAGTCCTGGTTCCATGGTCGGTACGTTTTGTGAACTCCCAGGTTGGGTCGCAGTTCCTGTATTGTATTAGAGCTTGGAGTGGTGATGAGTGAAAACACAAAAACAAACAAAGCCCAGAGCACCACGGCTGCTGCAGGTCCCTGCAGCGCCATGACCGGCAAGGCACTTGTAAAGTGCCTTGAGATGACGTGTTTTGAATTGGCACTATATAAATAAAATTTTATTGAATATACCTAAAATGATAAACAATATCAGATGTGGTATATGAGGATAAAAGCATGTCATTTATTTAACAACCCAATGAAAAAAAACTGTGGCTTCTTTATTTTTTAGATAAATTAAAGTAGTCATGTAGGGAGTGAGAAAGGGGATAAAGCCTGGAAAAAATGTCTTTTAAGACTTACTCAGACCCAGAAAACAAGTATAATTTTTGATTTCTTAAGACAGCGTCACTAACTGAAGTAAATAGATCAAACTAACCCGTCAATGATGAGATTCTCATAAGCAGCTTTCTTGTCACACACAGGACAGATCCAGGTAGGTTTCTTTTCATTCATCTGCAGGTAGAGGGCAGCATCAAAGCACTGTAGATGACAGCATGTCACAGCTCTGCATGGTACTGTCAGTCGCATTTTACCCAACTAAAAAAGACAAAATTAAAGTCAATCCAAACACAACAACAAAACAATTTGTGATGTATTACATAATGTTTAGCTTGTACAAATTGAGTAATTGAGTTTCACTAAACATGAAACATAAAACACAGGGAAACAGAATGCCCATGTCAATTTGTAGTTCATGCAATAAATACGAGTGCAACAGGGTATTTATGTTAACTAAAAACGTATTTTATAAATCACCTTTATAAAAGTACTATTGTTTTGTGTTTTAAAACTTGATTTTAATTTCTTATTTATATGCAGAACAAGTTGTATCCCATCCCAAATTCTTTTTTCCACCAATACCATCAACTGTGCATAATGTTTACTTGTTCTTTATTAAAAATATTTTCTTAATTTAGCAGGAGCCATAAAAAAATAAAGGGAATTTATTTTAATGGATTGATCTACATATTGTCATCTTATGACATGAGTGTTCCCTTTGCTATCTTGGTGTCATAAATCCCAGCAACTGCCCATTGAATTTACACATATGCTTCATTTACCGGACACATGAGAGACACACGGAGACTGGTTGTGGCAATCTCACTGTCAGGATCTGCAGTTAACTTCTCTTTAACTGAAACAAAAAAGGAAGAGAATATTTCAAAGTAAATTGAAATATCTATTCAAACTCAAATGTAATAAAAAATGAAAAAGAAATTATTATATAACTGTACTACAATTCAGTGAAAGAACACACGTAGGAGACCAATATGTATAAAACGTGTAAAAAAATTGCAAAAAAACTAGGTAATCATACACTGCTGTATGATTTGTAAAAAAGAAATCTGTTAAATAATTTGTTGATCAGTGGCAGATGATTTTATTTATTGAGGACCATGCACAAAAACATTAATCTCACAAGAAATAAACAGTGATTATTACAGAAAAATTTAACAGGTGCAAGAAAAAGTTGAACCTACATTTTTGCAGTTTTGTATTTTCAGATACATTTTTTTCAGGTTACCATTTTTAGGGTTCCAAGCTTGGCCGTTGGCCACACTGCTGCTTTTGTCTGCAGTTGAAAAACCTCCTTCAAACAATTATTTGCCACTCTTGAACTGCAATATAAAGTTCCGGGATGCAAGTTTTTCTCTAACAGCGCTCCCTAAATTGTGCAACGAGTGCCGGGAATCAGTGCAAAATAAACTGCAATCTGTGTCTTCCCACGCCACAACCTCAGACCTCAGCCCTGCGTCAGCCTCTCAGTTATGAAACCTGAGGAGTAACTAGTGTACTATTTCCACCTAAATAGGCTATTTTATTTATTTATTTGGTATGTTTATTTTGGTCATTTTACTGGTCACTTTAGTTTATTCTTTGTCAGTATTTAATAACATAACTCAGGTCTCTTGAGTTATTTTTCTTTAAAAAATGTATGGTATGGTTAAAAAAGTTGGTTAAATAAAGATTTAATTGGAATTCTGTGTTTGCGTTACTTATTAAAATTAAATAATTTAGCAATATCATAAAATGTCCAGGCAGAGCTGCACATAAAATACTGTGTGTTAATATATTTTCTTTACTAAGCTGCTTTTTCTTGACATAGTACAAATTCTAACAGTCTAATCAGTTGGACTATCAGCTGTGTATCCACCTGACTTCTGCACAACACAACCCCATTTATAAGGCAAGAAATCCCACTTATTCAACTTGACAAGGGACACATGTGAAGTGAAAACCATTTCAGGTGACTACCTCTTCATGCTCATCAAGAGAATGCCAAGAGTGTGCGAAGCAGTAATCAAAGCAAAAGGTGGCTACTTTGAAGAACCTAGAATATAAGACATTATCAGTTGTTTCACACTTTTTGTTAAGTATATAATTCCATATGTGTAATTCATAGTTTTGATGCCTTCAGTGTGAATGTACAATTTTCAAAGTCATGAAAATAAAGCAAACTCTTTGAATGAGAAGGTATGTCCAAACTTTTGTGTGTGCATTTCTCTCTCTCTCTCTCTCTCTCTCTCTCTCTCTCTCTCTCTCTCATACACACACACACACACATACATATATATATATATATATATATATATATATATATATATATATATATATATATATATATATATATATATATGACGTTTTGATGGCCGTGCATGGTTCTGCCGATTTTACTCGTGTCATCACCACTTCAAGCTCTTAACACAAAACAGGAGAGAGGAGCTGTTGGAACTGCAACCAAACCCCAGAGTTCACCAATCGTGAAGACCTTTCAAACCTGGACTTTATTCACCCCGACCTGCAACAGACAACAGAAGCTTTACTGTATCTTGTATCTGGAAGCCCAGAAATCGGACTAAGCAAAGAAGGAGACAGTGAGGTTTTCCGAGAGGCTGCTGACTCGGCTAAAAGCTAATCCATACAGACAAACACTTCCAAGCCTCATTCTGGCCAATTTAAGATCCCTTGCCAACAAACTTGACGAGATCCGGTTAGGAATCACTGTGTGTAAGGTGGACAGCTATGTAGCGATTTTCATGGAATCGTAGTTAGACGGCATTATCCTCTGTAATAATTATTGAGTGTACATCCAGCCGAGACCTAACGCTAAGCTAGCTCTTGTGGAACTTTACTGCTTTGTTACCGGCCAAATGAACAATAGCCCAGAGGCCACTATGTTCACTGCTGGGGACTTCAATCACGATGATTTAAACGCTGTGCTTCACAAGTTCCATAAATGCATTAAGTTCCCCACCAGAGACATTAATAAACTAGAAAAAGCTGTTCCTGCGAAACAGCAGTGAGAATGCTTTCTTGCAGAATGATTGACGAAAAGATGCAGAAGATCTTTGAAGAGAAAAAAACTAGCTGAAATTAAATAAAAGAACCAATTTTAACATGAAAAACAGCTGAAGGATTAGAAGAATGTTATGAAAAAACTGAAGTAGTTGAAGATGGTTGAAGGATATTTGAAAGTTAGTATTAGTAGCAGTACTACCAGTAGTAGTAGTATCAGTAGTAGTAGTAGTAGTAGTGGTAGTGGTAGTATTACACTGAAAAAAAATGACTTTATGGTGTAGTAAACTCTATTACAGTATTCGTCTTAATTTCTACTTTGTATTTTTAAGCTTTTGTAAAAACAATAATTTCTGAAGTAAAATTAAACCTTTTTTAAGTAATACAAGAATTTTGGAGAAAGAGTAAGTTTTACTTAGATTTCCTTAAACTATTTAAATGCTTAATAGTAGTATGAACATAAACCTACAAATACTGCATAAACTTTACTCAAAAACTGTTGCGTTTCGAAACGGTCGCAAGCGCATGCGCACTGTAGCTCACAGCAGGACTGAGTCCAGACGTTACAGGATCACACACAGAGCAAGAGGTGGTCCCGACGACAGTCATTCTTCAGGTAAGTTATTATTGCTCTGCTATAAATTTGTGATAATAGCTAAGTTTGCGTGTAGTTTGAGGCGAGATATGTCACTGTTCATAAGTTTATTAACTGACGTAGAACATTTTTTCTGTTCTCTGTAAAACATTTGGCGGCAACATTGAAGTAGCTAGCGTTAGCTTAATTCCACTAGGAGCTCTTCTCCCAGACAATAACTGTGCTGACAATTTTATGTTGTCTAGTGGAGATTTTATTCTTCATTGAGAATGGTTAGACAGTTGAAGCTGTTAATTTTTTTTGTGTTGATTTTGTTTCATTAATGTTGTGACTTCATTCTTAAAAGTCAACTAGTCTGGACGAATGGTTTAAGTGTCTGGACTATACATATAACTGTATAACAGTTACAATTACTGTAACAAGTGTTTTGCAGTAACTACGTGCAATAATGTGCTGTGTTTATTATTATTACTATTATTATTATTATTATTATTATGGTGTTATATTATTATGTTATAAAGGTCACTCATTCCTGCTGCTACCTGATCATAGCTTTATAAGTGTAACTATTAGAGTAACGACTGCAACCACGCACCATAGCTGCAACAATAACTGTAATAACTTATGTGCAATAAGCTATTTAAACAAGGTGCTACAATCCGTGCATTAAGCCTGTGCAATAATCCTGTATAAACTGTATAAACTGTGCAATAAGCCTGTGCAATAGTCCTGTATAAACTGTATAATAACATATGTGCAATAACATATTTATACATAGGAGTGTACAGAATTGTATATTGTATATAGCTGTATAACTGTATCTAACTGATTCTACTTACCTACTTTGACACCTTCTTCTGACTTTTGACTATTGAGCCGATGGGACAAGTGAATTTCTCCACTGTGAGATCAATAAAGCTCATCTCATCTTAAGTGTTGAAATTGCACCGTTTCAGTGTGTAGGTTTGTAAGATTTTTATTGTACATTTGAGCAGTGACTATTACTAGATCTGTGTTGGATGTGGTGTATATGTAATACTGTGTATTTGTTGTTTATAAGTCATACCAATTTTATCTTTTTTTCGGTACAAATTCTACTGCAGTACAACAAAATGCACTTTTAATAGTAATGCTATATTTGTACATGCTTTTTTCATTTAAATAGAGGCATACATAATCTATACTCCACTGCTCAAAGTTTAAGTGGCTGTTTCTGTTCTGACCCTCAACCAGAAGTTATTTTAAGCATGTTTGTTTAAGTTGAATATTCTTGATGTGACATATGAGTATATTTCTGTAACGAATCTTGAAGCTCATTTCAGAGGGTTGTACTTTTTTCTTTTATTACATATTTGAATAGTGCTATTCCAGTTAGACTGTCAAATTTCTTGCTGACCCATGACAGATTGCAATTTAAAACAATAATGTATTTACCTTCTTTGTTAAACTGTTTAAAATTGAAAAATAAACTGTTTAATGTATAGACTATTGGTTCAATTTATTTTGTAACATTTCTCAAAAGAATACTGGCAATGATTACCTAATATTAGTGAGTAATATTAACATAATGAAGCAAAGTAAATGTCAAGCACAAGAAAATAATAAAATCTACTTAATTACTTCATAACATACCAAGACCTGAAGGAACTTAATAAGTGAGAATGCTGTATAGCATTCTCACTTGATAAAGAAAAACAGGAAAACAATAAGTGAGAATGCTGTATAGTATTCTCACTGATTAGATAAAGTTTACTGTAACATCCCAGGAGCATACAAAGCCGCTGCAGTTCCTCACTTTGGCTCATCATATCACATCTCTGTAGAGCCGATTCCTGCCTACAAGCCACTGATGAGCAGAAGCAGACCGGTGATAAAAAGCGTCCAGGTTTGGACAGAAGAGGCCTGCTCAGCTCTACAGGACTGTTTTGGAAACACCGACTGGGATGATTTTAAAGAGGCTGCTGACTTAGAAAGCTACACGTCATCTGTGCTGTCCTATATCCACTACTGCTCTGATGTTGTCCTACCCACAAAGACAATCAGAGTGTTTCCTAACCAGAAACCATGGATAGACAGCTCGGTGCGGTCCCTGCTGAAGGTCTGGGATGCAACGTTCAGATCTCAAGAAAGACTGGCATTAAGCAGGGATGGAAGCTAACTTAAAAAGGCATCCAGAAGGCCAAACAAAGGTACAAGCAGCGTATTGAGGACCACTCCAGCAGCAACAATCCACGAGACATGTGGAGAGGCATTAAAAACAGTGTTCCCACTAAGGTGCGTGCCTGCGCAATCGCATACTGCATCTGGATTCAGCGCGCACAGCAAATCTATGCTGCACAGTAAATAAAATCCAAGCTAAACTGTAAACAAAATAATGATAAACCAAGTTATTTTGTACCATTTTGCAACTCTGGTGAGATAGTCTTCTATGGCCCTGCTCTGTGAGTGCCAGGTGCTGATCGGAGCGTGCCAGTGATTATTGGATGGGGCAGATGCCTTTATAGTTGGACAGGTTGCCGTCTTTGTTCTGGGCCTCATTTCAGAAAAAATGGCCAATCTACCCTCAATAGAAAGCTGTAACTTTGAGTAGTTCTACCTCGCCCCCGTCATACTCAGTGTTTTCGGTTTCAGAACAGGTGATATCAGTCAGGTAACTAAACACAGCAGCCGATCAACCCTGAGTTAAATGCAAGCATGAGCATGAATGAAGCCCTCATCAATGGACGTATATAATGTGATTTACCATTGCAAAGGCAGGAAATAAGAAGTCTGGAAGAGCGCATTTCCCGCGAGTGGAATTAGAAATCTTTAAAGAAGGCATATGGAGGATATTAAACTATAAGAAACAATGCTGTTGCTGCTGAAAAAGTAAGTTGGCAGCATAGAATTGTTGAAAAAGGCAATGCATGAGCGTTATGAGAATTATTTGATGGAGAATTAAAGCTGTGTTCTCACACTTCACTCATTCAACACAAAAGGAGGGGTGGGGGGTAGATGATAATGCATTGAAAGGACCAGGCAGGAAATCGTGAAGTATGAAAATACAGTTTAATAAGGTAAGTTTAAGTTATATGTTTTCTTTTGTTTAACGGTACTCAACTAAAGCATTAATTTGCTATAATCAACATGTGCAATTAATGATGGGATGGTGTGAGTCATTGAAATAACTGATATGTTAAATTTTTTGGCAGCATTGTTCAGCCATTGTTCTAAAATGAGTTGACACTGATTGTCTTGTATGTGTTTAATTTGTGCCAACTTTATATTATATGTGCATATAGTATATATGTATATTTTCAGCTGAAGTAAAGGTGGCGTTATTTAAGTGAAGAAATGTGCTGTAACTCTAACTGTGTTGTATGAATGGAAACTAAAATATATGAATGGAAAATTAGAGCTGGAAGTGCCAAAATTTGATAGAGAATAAATTATTGATTTCATTCTGTGTAGTTCTTTGATTAATCTTGTGGGTTTCTGACTATGGAAAAGTGCAACAATAACATTTCTGACAGTGCCAGATCAAGCTGCCTCTGAAGGATTTTCTGCGTCTGCTACGTAATTAGAAAGTTGCCGTTGGCATAAAAACAAGCAGCAGCACAAAGAAATTGTTCAAAACTGAGAGTGTTCCCTCATTGTGTTACAAAAGCGTTGAGAGAATATTGATATAAGTCATCTGATGACCCCAAAGTGCTTTACACTGGTCATTCATTCACCCATACATGCACAAATTCACACCCTGATGGTAGTGAGCTATGTTAGTAGCCACAGCTGCCCTGGAGCAGACTGACAGAAAAAAGGCTGCACAACACAACATGCTTGTGCTAAATCTCACTGCAGAAAATGTAAATAATTTAATGGCAATAAAATTGGAACTCTGAACGATGTACAGATCTGTCAGTTCTTCCGTAGCAGGACCCCCTGACATGAAACTACTACTACTATACAGCTCTTTAGAAAGAAATCCAAGATTTTGGTCTTTTTCATGTAATCGGGCTAAATCAGTTTTGTCTAGACTAAGAAATCTAAAATACATTATTCCTGTAACTTGGTTCTTTTAGTAGTTTGTTATAATCTCAGGTTTTGGACAGCCATAATGTAGCCTCAGTGTGCACGTTCGATGTTGCTCTCAGAGGTCCAATGAATGCTCAGGGAATTTGTGTGATGGCTCTCCCTGACACCCTAGACTCATCTGCAGCAGCCCAACACCTATTTTAGGATGCTCTTCATGGACTTCGGCTCATCATTCAACACCGAGCCCCAAGACATGCTGGCTCTTAAACTCCACAACATGGGGTTTTCCACACCTCTCTGCTCCTGGATCAGTGACTTACTCACCAACAGACCCCAGGTGGCGAGGATAGGAAAAAGCACATGTGCTCCATTGATCCTCAACACAGAAAAGCCGCAGGGTTGTGTCTTCAGCCCTGCTCTCTTCACCTTTTACACCAGGACTGTTCTGCTGTCCACCCCACAAACATAGTGGGGTATTATTGTACACCACTGTAGTGCAATAATACCCCACTATGTTTGTGGGGTGGTCATACTGTTAAATAATCCTGTTTAATAAGCAACTTCAGCTGCATAGATATCTCACTACCTCACTGTTGTTCTTACCTGGTACCACCAGAAGGTGCCACTCCTTTTGGCACCTTCTTTTTGTTTATTAAGCCGATGTGTGACAAGAAAATTTCTCCACTGTGAGATCAATAAAGCCCTATCTTATCTTAGTGGGTCTCATCTCCGACAATGATGAGACCCACTACAGGGATGAGGTCAGCAATTTCACACAGCGTTGCTCCAGGAACAGCCTGATCCTTAACACCAGTAAGACCAATGAGGTAATAGACTAGATGAGGCCCAGGAGGACTGAACGCGCTCCTTTCTACATACAGGGGGAGGTGGTGGACAGCGTGGACAGCATTAGGTTCCTGGGCATTCACATCTCCTCCAACCTCTCCTGGACTGCGAACACATCCCACCTGGTGTAGAAGGCCCTACAACACCGCTTCTTCCTCAGGAAACTGAAAAGGTCTGGACTTCCATCTAAACTGTTAAAGAACTTCTATAGAGCTACCATAGAGAGAGTTTTATGTCTCAGCATAACTGTATGGTATGGGAGCTGCACAGTGTTGTGCCATTTAGCCATGGACAGAATTCAAGTTGAATTGGGAACAACATGTAACCTGAGGAGAAATCAAAATGGGTTGTAAGCAAAGGAATTTCACACATCCACGCAGAGACAGCCTCTCTCAGCATGGTGCCTGCTATGAAGTCAGATTTCACCTCACTCTCTTCATTCATTCTTGCCTGTGACTCTGAAGGAGAGGTCGGCGCTGGCTAGGGAAACTGGCCAGCCATGTAGGCAGACCCGGTGGCAGGGTGGGCGTTGGGGGGGCATGCCCACCCGCTGAGACAGCCGCTGGACTGGAAGCTGTTTCTTCCTTTTTTTAACCTCGGAGTGGCCATCATTCTATAGACCAGTTCACGCATGACGTCAGCGCTACATCCGGGTCCCGCGGATAGGCAAAAACAGTACTGTTCTCGTCTACTACATGACAAAACGGGTGATTTAGAGCGTACTTTTAGTTAGTTTATTTTTGGAATCTAAACAATGCCTATGACTTGTTGTGCTCCAGGTTGCACACAGAGGCATTCCAAATCGTCGGATGTACGTTTCTTTCGTTTACCGAAGGACGAAGAAAGAAATGGATAATTTCAATGAAAAGCGCGCAGGCAGACAACCCCAATGGACTGTGGGAGCCATCATACCACGACAGAATTTGCAGTCTACACTTCATCTCCGGTAAATACAAGTTAATTCTGGACTAGTCATTGTTCTACTTAAATAGCGGTGGAGGGGAGGTGGCAATCACTAGACGGGGCCAGGAGAAGCGGAGTCTACGCGCTGCAGCAGCAGCAAGGCGCATCATTTTAGTTTTCTTCTTGCAATCAGTGTGCAATAATGTTCACCAGACAGCTGCTGCATTACGCCCCTGTTCACGCGCGCTAGTACGTCTGTGTTTACGCTGCAACGTCGCCGACACCCCCACCCATTTTAACAAGACAAAAACATCAAAATAATCCGTAGTGAACAATGTTTTTTTTAACCTACCAGGCGGGTCTTCCTCTCTGCTGAGGCGTGGTCTGTGTCCGAGTCCGCTTTCTGCTGTTACACAAACATGTCTGAACATCCATCAATCCATCCATTTTCTGACCCGCTTAATCCCTCATGGGGTCGCGGGGGTTGCTGGTGCGTATGTCCCGATATAAAATAATTGTAGCCGTCCAGTGGTTTCAGGGGCTTTCGTGCTCTCTCGTGTGTACTGGCCTGCGTGTTTATAAGGCAGCTGTATATTTCGCGGTACGGAACACTTGGCCAGCATTTCACAGACTCGCGCCGTCCCTTCAGGCTTTTGCTGTGTGGATCTGGCAATCTGATACCTTCAACCATCAACTTACTTTTAAAACGATCTTGTGATACGTTATCTAAAGAAGAAAAATACGTTGAGAACACGTCAGTTTCTCTGTTTGCGTCCGCCATTATGTTCGCCTTTTGCCTACCAGTCTGGCGCGCATGCATGAAAAACCCGCATCAGAACAATAACAATGAACTGGTCTATTAGTACTATCTTTGACGTGTCAATCATACAATTCAACCAATCAAATCAACGACTGAAGGCAACATGCTAGCCAATCACAGCGTGAGAGGGGCGGGTCGCTGGGTCAGACGTTCATAGTCTTCAGAGACGCCGCAGTGCGGCTGTGGTCCCCGTTGGTGTCGGTAGTGCAGGATGGATATTCGGTCTGATTACCAAACAATTACAAGAAGTGACAACGAAGCAAACAAGAGCGAGCTGGAAGCAGCGCTATTAATTTCTGATTGGACCATCAACATTGATGTCAAGACTGGAGTAAACATTAACGCTAGGAGGGTTACCTAGGACAGCTAGGAGCACAACCAAGCAGGAAAACTGCCAAACTGAAGAAACCTGGGTTACTTGCAGGCAGAAGGGAACTCTGCTTTGTTCTGGTCCTTGTTCTCCTAGCTGCTGTAATTACAGAACCTCTGCTAGTATGAATTTTTACTTCAGTCAGTGTTCAGCCTGACACCAGCGCTCATGTTTATCAGTGTGTAGCTTATGCTGGACATTTGAGTCAAGATACAGCACTACAGGTTGTCTCACTATTAGTTTCCAGTAACCCAAACCCAGCGTTAAACCTGCCCAGCTTAAAAGAAAAAAACAAGCCCAAATCTTAACTCTCTCATGTTAAAAGCACAGAACTATTAAACACATAAGAACATGCCATTAGCACACAACTGAGCTCAAGCAAAGAAAAAAAATCTGCACAAAATGTACAATCAGGCAACCAAATAACACATAAAGATCACTTTAACAATCATGACATATCAACCGGAAAAAAAAACATTTATCAATAGCTTCCCAACATGAGTAATAAATCTACCTTAATATAAACTTAATGTATCTTACAGAGCTCAAACAAACATTTCTCTTTCACACAGCCATGAAACATTTTTAAGTTGATCAGTAGAACTCAACTCCTCTTGGGGTGTTTACATTGACCAATGCTGGCTAATCTTCAAAGTCAAAAGCATTTTTCCATAGTCATTTGCTGATACAAGGATCAGCTGTACTGCACCACATATTCAATCACTGATAAAAAAAATAAAATAATAATAATAAAATAGTAAAATAATAAATATAAAATAACAACAGTTCATAAACCACAGTTCGACTAAAGCGATCATTAAAACCAGGCAAATCAACCTTTAAAAGAAACTAAATTAAAACACCACTGCCCTCCCAATTTGCTTTGGAGTTATACCTCCAGATGTTTCACATTCCAAACATAATTCAAATACATTAGCTTTTTCTACATCGATTATGAGACGTCTTGTACTTTTGAGGTGGAAACAGGCCCCTCCTACACATTAACAATAGCTTGTAGAGCTTATGAGGTTTTTTAGCATTTAGAAAATATGAGATGTACATTAGCAGGTTGAACTGCTAAATTTGTCAAGGAATGGCAGCCACTTTTAAAATTTTACAATATTACACATTTACCCATATTACAGTACCGGGTTATGGGAAACGCCACTGATGACAGATCAGATTGCCCACCCGTTGCCCAATGTACTACTGTATGCATTTCTGACAGTGGAAATGATACTGCCTGTACTGAAAAGGGTGGTGTAAACAAAGCCTGTCTGATATTGGTGGCACTACTTTGGCCAGCAAAGTCATGGAATGCCGAAATAATCAGCCTGCTTGCAGTGGTGCCCTGGTGACTTCCTGTTTGCTGGGATCTTTGTACTTATGAAGGGGGCGGAGATATTTTATCCAAAACCAGAACTATGGAAACTGCATGCCTACCTGCTGAGAGGTCCAGATTATTAGCTAAGGGCCTTCCCCTTGTTGTGGTGGCAAATATACAGAATGCAAGAGCTTCTTCCACAAAGCTCTTGTAGGGTTATACGCCTACAAATGGCAAGTTTTTCAACAGTGGTGTAAGATGGTAGAAGTTTTAACATTTTTACAGGAACAGCTGGATAAAGGCCTTTCCTTTCACACAATTAAGGTCTACCTGGCCGCTATTTCTGCCTGCCATGTTGGCTTTAATCGAGTTACACCAGGCACTCATCCTCTGGCTGTACACTGTTTAAAAAGGGTTTATAGACTCAGACTAGTGATTAAACCCAGTGTAGGAGCCATACTTTGTTTTGCTGTACGTCTTGTGCTCTTCTGACAATAATATCCTCTCTATGGGTGTATGGGCACCCGCATGTGACGTCACTGGTATCTGTGGGTGGCACCGTGGGTGTGGTGTCATCTGTATTAGTTTGTTTGCTCACCTGAGTTCAACAGCAACCTGGATTACGGCGGCTGGGTGAGCTTGGGGAGAAACTTTCTGTTAACCGTCATCAACGCACGGTTTGATGTATCCATGCACGGCTCATAAATGTAAGTAAAAGTTTTGTGTTATGATCGTGAGATGGAAAAATAAAACGACATCAACGTGTGTAATGGTTCAGCGTGACGCGTCGTCAGTAGCCATTACCCCTTGTCTCAGCCGGCCGCGGCGTTTGGATAAGTTTTTAAATTGATACGCCGCAATATTTTGTTAACAGAAACTTTGTTGAAGCGCAGATATAAGCGTATTGTCATTACAACGCTGGGCGTTTTTTGGTTGCTTTCATAAAGTTGTAAATGATAGACGTGAGCGCACGCTGGATTAGACGCCCATTCATTCACAAACCTGTTGCTGCTACTCAGCTCGTTCTGTTATCACACTTTCCTACGGTGAAAAGATAGACTGCATCATTTTGGATTGGATCTGTTGTGTTTTGCGTGATTATATTCCCTGCTAGGTTCAGCGGTACATTCACATAAGGTGATGTACTGGTTTTGTTTGTTTGGCACTTTTTGTAGTGGTTTGTTTCGTGTGTCAAGCGGGTGAAGCATTGCGCTTGGGAGTGCCGCCGTAGTTCTGGTTCCAAGACGGTCAGTCTGGTTCAAGACTATCGGTAAATAGGCACATAAATACCCACCGCTAGTATACACAGAAGACTAGGGTTGAGTTTAGTTTAGCCCCGCTGGATAGTTAGAGGGAATGATTGGCAACGCGTTGCATCTTGTTCAAGTAGAACCTAAGCCATGAATTAAGCCGCTGGGTGAGTGTTACAAGCAGAAATCTTTGTGGTTTGTGATTTTTGGATTGTTTTGGCGAATAAAAAAATGGAGTCTATGGATACCAGATCAAATGTTGGAAATGAAACGAGAGAGAAAAGACAAATAAAACTTACACCCAAGGCTTTTGAACTTAAAGTGGAGAAGCTTCAAGAAGAACGGCAAAGAAAAGTAAGACATATCAAAAGTGTAATAAAAGAAACTAGAAAAATTTCTGAAGAAATTTAGCAAGGCGCCTGCCACTTGGTGCGTACCGTACCGTCAGAAATAGCAACAGGAAGCCACACTGCGAATTTCAGCTTCCTACGGTCTTCACAGCCCCCGCAACGGCCGTTGAAAGGTGCCATGTTAAGTCAATGGACCTCCTAGGAGCCTCTTGCTAGCAGCGTTGTCATGGAGACTCACTGACAGCTGCAGCCCTCTCTCTGTCTGTAAAGGCAGAAGAACTCTGGCTAAGCAGCAGTTGGTAGGACCTTCCTAAAGCTATTTCCGTTAGCAACATGCTAACGGTTAGCCGCTAGCATGGCTGTGTTCAGTATCACCGGGTGATGTTACTCTGTTAGTTTGGTTGAAATCCTGTACTGAGAGGTGCCTAAAAAGGGAGAAAATGCTAAAATTCACCAAATCTGTCAAGCAGAAGTTTGTACAGGCTTCCTAGAGCTACTTCCGGTTAGCAACATGCTAACCGTTAGCCGCTAACATGGTTGTGTTTGGTATCACTGGGTGAGTGTACTCTGTTAGTTTGGTCCAAATCCTGTACTGGGATGAGCCTTAAATAGGGAGAAAAAACGTTGTTTATAACGTTGCCATGGTAACTAAAAATGGCGGGTGGTACAAAAAAATACTTCATGGGATCAGCACATATGTTTTAATATACACACTGTGGGGATTATAATACAAAAATCTTAGTCTGCCACGCCAGGTTTCGATCCCACGACCTCTTGCATGCAAAGCCTGCACTTTCCATCTGAGCTATACTGTAGCGCCATATATGGGCATGCAGTATTGGGACCATAAGGGGTTTGGTCCCCCATTGAAAAGCATTGGATGTTTGACACCTGATAGCTTGGAGATGCTTTATGCCACGTAGCCCAAATTTCTTGTGGAGCTTTCTCTCTAAAGTAAGAACAGACTCTGTGAAGCAGAAGATGGTGAGACCTTTCTAGAGCTACTTCCGGTTAGCAACATGCTAACAGTTAGCCGCTAACATGGTTGTGTTCAGTATCACCGGGTGATTGTACTCTGTCAGTTTGGTCCAAATCCTGTACTGGGAAGTGCCTCAAATAGGGGTGCCAATACTTAATGTCACCAAACGTGACCAAAGTTCATGGATCACATTGGCCTCCTTTAGCAACTCAGCCTCACCACATCTGGGCCCAGAACTCAACATTTGACCAAAATGGTGTGTAGTGCCATTTCCCACATGTGGGTGGTGCTGTATTGGCCAAGTGGGTCGTCTCTAGGCATCATGCCAGGTCCTGTTGGAAGCAAAGACCCAATAGAAAAGCATGTAAAATCCAAAATGGGAAGGTAAACTGACACATGGCTGAAAGTCACATGAAAATTTTAAAATGTTAAGAGGAAGTGACTGTGCGAATTTCAGATTTCTACATTAATCACAGCCGCTGCAGCTGGCGTCGAAAGTTGCCATTCTATCTCAATGGAACGTCTCCCACTGGCCCTCAGAGTTCCGTCGTCATGGAAACTCACTGACACAGCTGCAGCGGGCCAGTCTAAAAAAGTGCAGACACTTGGTGTCCAAGTCTGCCTATAGGGTTATTCGCGAAGCCTTTGCGTGACGTCACGCGTGACGTCAGTGCGCTGACTGGTTGGCAAAACATGGCGGATAGTGTAAACAGGACGAACTCGAGCGGATATCTTATGCCTTTCTCCGCGTATGCGAACTCCCTCCCTTCAGATGCGAAAGAGAGATATAAGTTAAAGTTATTGTACAACGCTGGTACGTGTTCCTTGCCCGATCCATATAGTTTAACGGAACAATGGAGCAAAAATCCCGACGAGTGGCCGGACCTAACGTTTGGCGACATTTACCTATATCTGATCGATACGCCATCCATTTTCACCAAAGAATCGATGAAAGCCTACAAATCGTTGGAAGCATACAAGTAAGCAATAATACAGCTTTATTTTTGTTTACAATTTTTAATTTTGTTGAGAAAAATGTTATATTAACGTTTTACTTACGTGTAAAGGTGACGTTCTCTGTAAACAAAGATCACGTGATACATAGTGATAGTTTGTCGCTCTCTCTTTGTATTGTATGTCATATGTAAAGAAACTTAGAGGTTTTATAAATTACTGTGTAAAGAGCATTATTAAATAATGATTGATTCTTAAAATTATTCACTATTAATTTATTTGTAGGTATGTTTTAAGTGGCCATGTACAGGAGGTATTGTCACACCAAATTGATCCAAGCTGCCCCTACATTGCTCTGAAGACCAAGGTTACTCCATCCCAGAGAATACGAGACAAACCACATGAACCATGGGTTTATTTGGAGAAATCTAGTGGAACTGTCTACTGTGCACATTGTACATGCATGGCTGGGTAAATATTTTAATATCTACTGTGAAATTATGATCACTTTTTTTTAATCACAATTTCCTATTGATCAGCAATAACGAATCATTTCAGGCTTGGAGAAGTATGCAGCCATGTGGCGGCACTTTTGTTCAAAGTGGAGATGGCTGTAAAGATGGGACTGACCCAATCAAGCTCCACAAGTAAAGCCTGTCAGTGGAATAGCTCTTTTCGAAAAGAGGTAAGCAAATTGTAATATATATATATATAAGCTTATATATATATATATATATATATATATATAAATAAATAAATAAATAAATAAATAAAAATAAATAAATAAATAAATTAAAATTATAACTGTTATGAGTTTATTGATTCTTCTTTACTTTGTATTAATAATAATTTTTCCTTGTTAATGCCATTTAATTCCTACTGTCTGAACTAACAGTTATTAATAAGACATATTTTACAAATATATTTTAAGAAATTGTGTTTAATATTATTACATTTATATTTTTTTTCTAGGTAACCCCAGCCACCATCTCTGGAATATTCAGTGAAATTAAAGGAAGACGTACTAAGGAAATAGATTCTGTTCATGCACATGGTACAGCCCAACTTCCTCCACAAAGTGTTCTGGATAGCCTTTATTCCATTGCACCCAATGCAGCTTTCTTCACCTCTGTTAACGTGTTGTCACCAATTGCAAACGCTGATCTTGTGGGCAGAGAGACAAAATACCCTCAACTTCTTTCAACGCTACAACAAGAATTTCAAGAAGATTCGATAACAGAACTTTGTGCTGAAGTGTTAAAGAACTATTCGGTGTCCTCTTCACAAGCCAGCAACTTGGAATATGCGACAAGGAACCAGTCTATCAGTCCACTGTGGTACCAACACCGGACAGGGAGGATTACTGCTTCCAAAGCCCATGATGTTCTCGTTAGACAACCAACAACCAATCCTGACACTCTTGTAAAGAGAATAGTAGGATACAAGGTGTATGACCTCTCCAAAAGTGCTGCTGTCAAGTGGGGAACTGAGACAGAAGATGAATGCAGACAAGCCTACAGTCTTCACCAGAAAGCAGGACATATAAATTTCACCTGTAGGTTATCAGGGTTTGTGATTGACCCAAACCATCCATTCCTCGGAGCCAGCCCTGATGGAGCTGTGAACTGTGATTGTTGTGGCAATGGAACTTTAGAAATCAAGTGTCCCTTTAAACATAGGAATGTTGCTGTTGAGGAAGCAGCCATCATAGATAAGGATTTTTGCCTTGATGCTACTCTACATCTTAAGGAAAACCATAGATACTACACCCAAGTTCAAATGCAGATGTTTTTAACAAAGAGTCAGTATTGTGACTTTGTAGTATTCACTAAGAGTGAGCCAGCAAGCATGTGTATTATTCGCATTACACTTGATGAAAAGTTCTGTGAAAACCTCATAAACAAATGTGAGAAGTTTATCGAAGACCATGTTGTCCATGAACTTATAACTCGTCAGTTAGAAAATGAATCTGTTGTCAACCAAGAACTGGATATTAATGGAAAAAAAACCTGGTGCATTTGTAATGAACCTGAATATGGACGAATGATTAAATGTGATGGTGAGTTATGTCCGTACGAATGGTTCCACTATAAATGTGTGAACATTCGACGAAAACCCCGTGGTCAGTGGTTTTGTGCAAGTTGTGAACCATGATGAGTCACTGAGAACAACATGAATCTATTGCAAACTGGATCTTTTGTTCAAATACCAGAATTGAAGGGCATTTTGAATTACTTGCATTTTTATTCACTTTGTAAATAAATTGAATACATGAATATTTAAAATAAGTTGTTTTTATTGTGAAATTTTGTTTTTAATTCCAGTTGTACACTTATATTGAATGGAAAAGAAAACTTAAAATACATGTAAAGGAAAAAATACCATTTTAAATTCAGTTTAAAAATTTTACACACAGAAAATAGTTAAAATAAAATAATTTCAAACAAACGTCACTTCTTGAGTGAGAGAATTTTCTTATTTACATAACTAGTTTAGGTTGCAGGTTGCAGAGCGCAGAACAAATGGTAACTACACTGTCGGCATGTGGGACCATGTGCATTGTCATATTCGAACTCAAGATGTTAAAGTTCTTTAGTCTCTCTATAGCTCTCTCAACATGAATGCGCACATGAGCAATCCTGCGAGACAGTTCAACCTCTTTAGCAGATAATTGGGCCTTTCCCTTGGTAAATGAAGGTATAACAAGTGTTGCACCACGGTTGGCCAAGTCTTCTGAAATTAAAAACCCCCGATCTGCCAAAACCTGGTCACCATACTGAATGTTGTCCAGAAATCCACTTCTGAGTGTGATCACTTTGTCTGATGTTCTCCCACCAAATGCTTTTGATACAAAAGAAATGGCCCCTGTTGGTGTTATGGAAACCAAAAACTTTATGGTGTTATTATGTTTATAGTTAGACCATGTCTGTGCTCTAGCTGTTAGCTTACCAGGTCTCTGAATAAAGACTTCAAAACAGTCAATGATGCTGGAACACCTTGGGTATGAGACCTTGAATATGTGTGGCATATTTGCTATCAGGTACTCTCTCTCTGGCCACTGAATAAGGAAACAAAGTTTTCTAGCAAGTCTTGGAAGTCCTTGATTAAGAATGTCAGAAATTGTGGTCAGCGAAACATTAAACCGATAGGCTAGATCCTGATGCTGCAGATTTAACCTTAGCTTCATAAGAACACACAATAGAACACTCTTAGATGACATAACTCTGCTTGTTGGTAACACACATTCCACAAATGAAAGCAGCCACAAGAATATTGCCACGGATGGAATGCCAGTGTGAAATTGCAGCTTTCTATCACTTTCTATCACTTGTTCTAAATGTTGCTTGTTTAATAAGGTTGACAAACGCAAATTTTCCTCTTGAAGTCGTCCTAACTCTGCATAGAGCTGCTGAGTTTCTTTCCGGAGGTCACAAATTTTCTGCACACAAGAATCATGAATTGATGTGGACGGCTCTGTAATAAATAAATAAATAAATAATGTTACACGAGAATCATAATATCACATCAAAGATCACACTTTTGTAAAGTACTGAATACAAATATTCTAATTTTAAAGAATCAAGGAAGAAAAGAAATTATTAACTGTGACAACCTGAAAAGTCTTTTTCTGGGGAAGCTGCTCTCTTTTCCTGCCTGGCCAGGTCTAAAAGAACTGATGCTGCCTCCACATGCTGCTTTCTGATTTCTCGCTTTTCTGCCCTTAGAAATCTGGACTGTCTTTGTCCACTATCTGTCTGTCTCCTTGCCTCATTATAGCCCAAGTTGATGGAGGGCACATAGTCTGGATTTGACAAGTCATTGCTCTTGGCACCTAAAATGTTGAATTGACATTTTACATTGGCACAAAACCAGTCATCATTAATTGCATTAATATAATTTAGTGGCATAGTCACTGATGAGAAAGGGGGCTCAGACAGAAAAAAAAAAAAAAAAAAAAAACGTACTGTCAGGGATGATTTTACCAGAAAAATAAATCTCGTATGCTTAATCTAACTAAATTAATAAACCAACCCTTCAATCCCATTCATAGTCATAGAGCTACATGTACTCATATTCAGTGTGGTCTTTATAGTTATTTTTAAAGCAATGATACGTTACAGATATGTTTAAGACACATCTTAAAAGAAAAAAACCTTACCTGTCACAAAATGCAGATGACAAACTCGGTCATGATCTGCCGGCTCCCACGGTTGACCATTCAATGTTCTCCGCTTTATCGCCGCGATCCAGAGCTTTCTTCTTTGATCTGGTTTCTTGGGAAACCGGTAAAAACTTTTATGATTGTGTTTGTTGTATCTATTAGTACAGCCGATCACGCAGCACGAAACAACCATGACTAATAACCGTAGTTGTTATCACCGCAGGCGGCCATTTCTTGTTTTTCTGCCAACCAGTTAGTCACGTGACAGATTTGTGACGTCACGGCGAATAAGCGTATTGGATTATAATGGAGAACTTTGCCTCGAACAACGCACGATTTCTCCGGAACCGTAAATGGTAGAGACATAATTTTTTCTGTGTTTATTTCGTAAAGGATAGGGGAAGAAGACTTGCTATCGGTTTTTGCTGGAAAAAGTTTAATAAAGGCGTAAAAAATTATGATCTAAAGGACATTTTTATGAAATTTCAGAAATCCTCTGAAAATGATCCCGAACAAATCGCTCTGGCTAAAAAAGTATAAGAGATATCAAAATAATTTTTTTACTGTGAGTATCAGCAGGCTTTTGATGACCATGTAGCTCATTTTCATATTTTTACAAAAATCGGTGTAGGCACAGCGACGATGTAAAAAAGTGGATGATGTGGGAAAATGCAGCTCCAAAGCGATTTCAGGATTTTGCACATTCGCTACTCCCGAACAAATTGTTCCTGTGGAAAAACCATAACAGTTATCCACAAAATTCATTTTTCTTGAGTGCCAGAAGGGTTGGGACATTCATGTGTGAAAGTCTCATGTCTGTACATAAAACGGTTTAGGAGTAGCGACGATGCGAAAACATGTGATGTTTTGGATTTTTAGACGTCATTTTTCAAAACCGCTCCATAGGAAATGAATGGGGGAGGTTTCGGGTTTGTGTCGGTCTGAGGTGATTTGCGAAAAATCTATAAATGCCACACCAATGAGGATTACATTTCCCGAATCCTGACAAAAATACCTACGTTTTGATGTATAATTTGTCTACGTAGAGTGAAAATTGAGCGAGAAAGGTCAAGTTGTTCGGAGTTTTGAAATCTTTAAAAAAGCTAGAGTGGGCCACTCTAGCGGTTGGAGAATTCCGTCATTGACTTTCATTGTAAACGATGATTTCGCTGATTTTCGGACATGAGCTTTGAGGAGTAACTGTGAAGAGACGATAAAAGATATCCACATCCCGTTTTCACTTCTTAGTAGGTCACAGATATATCTACAAACTGGAAGTTAAACGGTGTTTGTAGGTGAAAGCATGGCGACACAGTACAGCTTTGAAAATGGTCCTTTTGAGGGTTTTTTGAGGCTTTCTTTCTCCCCGACTCCATTCATTCCTATGGGGTTGTTTTGGGGGTGGTTTTTCGCTAATTTTGTTGCCATGGTAACTCGAAACCCCAAAAAACGTAGTAGCACACATCTCGAGACCGAGCCGAAGGTTTTGATGTTTATATTGTTGGGGTGCACGCTACGGTTCGGGCCGCATTAATCGTGAAGGAAGAAAAATAAAGAATATTAACTAGAAAAATTTCTGAAGAAATTTAGCAAGGCGCCTGCCACTTGGTGCGTACCGTACCGTCAGAAATAGCAACAGGAAGTAACACTGCAAATTTCAGGTTCCTACGGTCTTCACAGCCCTTGCAGCGGCCGTTGAAAGGTGCCATGTTAAGTCAAAGGACCTCCTAGGAGCCTCTTGCTAGCAGCGTTGTCATGGAGACTCACTGACAGCTACAGCCCTCTCTGTCTGTAAAGGTTGAAGAACTCTGGCTAAGCAGCTGTTGGTAGGACCTTCCTAAAGCTATTTCCGGTTAGCAACATGCTAACGGTTAGCCGCTAGCATGGCTGTGTTCAGTATCACCGGGTGATGTTACTCTGTTAGTTTGGTTGAAATCCTGTACTGAGAAGTGCCTAAAAAGGGAGAAAATCCTAAAATTCACAAAATCTGTCAAGCAGAAGTTTGTACAGGCTTCCTAGAGCTACTTCCGGTTAGCAACATGCTAACCGTTAGCCACTAACATGGTTGTGTTTGGTATCACTGGGTGAGTGTACTCTGTTAGTTTGGTCCAAATCCTGTACTGGGATGAGCCTCAAATAGGGAGAAAAAACGTTGTTTATAACGTTGCCATGGTAACTCAAAATGGCGGGTGGTACAAAAAAACACTTCATGGGATGAGCACACATGTTTTAATATACACAATGTGGGGATTATAATACAAAACTCTTAGTCTCCCACACCGGGAATCGATCCCATGACCTCTTGCATGGAAAGCCTGCACTTTCCATCTGAGCTATACTGTAGCACCATATATGGGCATGCATTATTGGGACCATAAGGGGTTTGGTCCCCCATTGAAAAGCATTGGATGTTTGACACCTCATAGCTTGGAGATGCTTTATGCCACGTAGCCCAAATTTCTTGTGGAGTTTTCTCTCTAAAGTAAGAACAGACTCTGTGAAGCAAAAGTTGGTGAGACCTTTCTAGAGCTACTTCCGGTTAGCAACATGCTAACCGTTAGCCGCTAACATGGTTGTGTTTGGTATCACTGGGTGAGTGTACTCTGTTAGTTTGGTCCAAATACTGTACTGGGAAGTGCCTCAAATAGGGGTGCCAATACTTAATGTCACCAAACGTGACCAAAGTTCATGGGTCAGATAGGCCTCCTTTAGCAACTCAGCCTCACCACATCTGGGCCCAGAACTCAACATTTGACCAAAATGACGTGTAGTGCCATTTCCCACATGTGGGTGGTGCTGTATTGGCCAATTGGGTCATGTCTGGGCATCATGCCAGGTCCTGTTGGAAGCAAAGACCCAATAGGAAAGCATGTAAAATCCAAAATGGCACAGAAAACTGACACATGACTGAAAGTCACATGAAAATTTTAAAATGTTAAGAGGAAGTGACTGTGCGAATTTCAGATTTCTACATTAATCACAGCCGCTGCAGCTGGCGTCGAAAGTTGCCATTCTATCTTAATGGAACGTCTCCCACTGGCCCTCAGAGTTCCGTCGTCATGGAAACTCACTGACACAGCTGCAGCGGGCCAGTCTAAAAGAAGTGCAGACACTTTTTGTCCAAGTCAGCCTATTGGATTATAATGGAGAACTTTGCCTCGAACAACGCACGATTTCTCCGGAACCGTAAATGGTAGAGACGTAATTTTTTCTGTGTTTATTTCGTAAAGGATAGGGGAAGAAGACTTGCTATCGGTTTTTGCTGGAAAAAGTTTAATAAAGGCGTAAAAAATTATGATCTAAAGGACATTTTTATGAAATTTCAGAAATCCTCTGAAAATGATCCCGAACAAATCGCTCTGGCTAAAAAAGTATAAGAGATATCAAAATAATTCTTTCACTGTGAGTATCAGCAGGCTTTTGATGACCATGTAGCTAATTTTCATATTTTTACAAAAATCGGTGTAGGCACAGCGATGATGTAAAAAAGTGGATGATGTGGGAAAATGCAGCTCCAAAGCGATTTCAGGATTTTGCACATTCGCTACTCCCGAACATATTGTTCCTGTGGAAAAACCGTAACAGTTATCCACAAAATTCATTTTTCTTGAGTGCCAGAAGGGTTGGGACATTCATGTGTGAAAGTCTCATGTCTGTACATAAAACGGTTTAGGAGTAGTGATGATGCGAAAACATGTGATGTTTTGGATTTTTAGACGTCATTTTTCAAAACCGCTCCATAGGAAATGAATGGGGGAGGTTTCGGGTTTGTGTCGGTCTGAGGTGATTTGCGAAAAATCTATAAAAGCCACACCAATGAGGGTTACATTTTCTAAATCCAGACAAAAATACCTACGTTTTGATGTATAATTTGTCTACGTAGAGGGTAAATTGAGCGAGTAAGGTCAAGTTGTTCGGAGTTTTGAAATCTTTAAAAAAGCTAGAGTGGCCCACTCTAGCAGTTGGAGAATTCCGTCATTGACTTTCATTGTAAACGATGATTTCGCTGATTTTTGGACATGAGATTTGAGGAGTAACTGTGAGGAGACGATAAAAGATATCCACATCCCGTTTTCACTTCTGAGTAGGTCACAGATATATCTACAAACTGGAAGTCAAACGGTGTTCGTAGGTGAAAGCACGACGACACAGTACAGCGTTGAAAATGGTCATTTGGAGGCTTTTTTGAGGCTTTCTTTCTACCCGACTCCATTCATTCCTATGGGTTTTTTTGGGGGTGGTTTTTCGCTAATTTTGTTGCCATGGTAACTTGAAACCCCAATCAAAGTAGTAGCACACTATTCCCGACCGAGCCGCACGTTTTGATACCTATGTTGCGGGGGTGCACGCCACGGTTCGGGCCACATTAAGCGTCAAACAATTAAGAATATTAATAATAAGATAGAGACGCGTTTAGAGGTGCATAGTAATAGGCGCCTGCCATAGCATTTGCAATGAGGAGGCAGTGCTGTGCGAAGCACAGCACTGCCTCCTCATTGCAAATGCTATGGCAGGCGCCTAACTAGAAAAATTTCTGAAGAAATTTAGCAAGGCGCCTGCCTCTTGGTGCATACCGTACCGTCAAAAATACTAACAGGAAGTAACACTGCGAATTTCAGGTTCCTACGGTCTTCACAGCCCTCGCTGAGGCTGTTGAAAGGTGCCATGGTAAGTCAATGGACCTCCTAGGAGCCTCTTGCTAGCAGCGTTGTCATGGAGACTCACTGACAGCTGCAGCCCTCTCTGTCTGTAAAGGCAGAAGAACCCTGGCTAAGTAGAAGTTGGTAGGACCTTCCTAAAGCTACTTCTGGTTAGCAACATGCTAACAGTTAGCCGCTAGCATGGTTGTGTTCAGTATCAGCGGGTGATGTTACTCTGTTAGTTTGGTTGAAATCCTGTACTGAGAAGTGCCTAAAATGGGAGACAATCCTAAAATTCACCAAATCTGTCAAGCAGAAGTTTGTACAGGCTTCCTAGAGCTACTTCCGGTTAGCAACATGCTAACCGTTAGCCGGTAACATGGTTGTGTTTGGTATCACTGGGTTAGTGTACTCTGTTAGTTTGGTCCAAATCCTGTACTGGGATGAGCCTCAAATAGGGAGAAAATACGTAATTTATAATGTTGCCATGGTAACTCAAAATGGCGGGTGGTACAAAAAAATACTTCATGGGATCAGCACACATGTTTTAATATACACACTGTGAGGATTATAACACAAAAATCTTAGTCACCTACACCAGCTTTCGAACCCACGACCTCTTGCATGCAAAGCCTGCACTTTCCATCTGAGCTATACTGTAGCGCCATATATGGGCATGCATTATTGGGAGCATAAGGGGTTTGGTCCTCCATTGAAAAGCATTGGATGTTTGACACTTCATAGCTTGGAGATGCTTTATGCGACGTAGCCCAAATTTCTTGTGGAGCTTTCTCTCTAAAGGAAGAACATACTTTGTTAAGCAGAAGTTGGTGAGACCTTCCTAGAGCTACTTCCGGTTAGCAACATGCTAATTGTTAGCCGCTAACAACATTGTGTTCAGTATCACCAGGTGATTGTACTCTGTCAGTTTGGTCCAAATCCTGTACTGGGAAGTGCCTCAAATAGGGGTGCCAATACTTAATGTCACCAAACGTGACAAAAGTTCATGGGTCAGATTGGCCTCCTTTAGCAACTCAGCCTCACCACGTCTGGGCGCAGAACTCAACATTTGACCAAAATGGTGTGTAGTGCCATTTCCCACAGCTGGGTGGTGCTGTATTGGCCAATTGGGTCGTGTCTGGTTATCATGCCAGGTCCTGTTAGAAGCAAAGGCCCAATAGGAAAGCATGTGACATCCAAAATGGCACAGAAAACTGACACATGGCTAAAAGTCACATGAAAATTTTAAAATGTTACGAGGAAGTGACTGTGCGAATTTCAGATTTCTACATTAATCACAGCCACTGCAGTGAGCGATGAAAGTTGCCATTGTATCTCAATGGAGCGTCCCCCTCTGGCCCTCAGAGTTCCGTCGTCATGGAAACTCACTGACACACCTGCAGCGGCCAGTCTACTCAAGTGCAGACACTTTGGTCACAGTAAGTCCCATTGGATTATAATGGAGAACTTTGCCTCGAACAACGCTTCATATCTCCTCATCCATAAATGGTAGAGACGTAATTTTTTTCTGCGTTTTGTTCGTAACGGATAGGGGAAGAAGAAAAGCTATCGTTTTTAGCTAGAAAAAGTTTAATAAAGGCGTAAAAAATTATGATCTAAATGGGATTTTCATGGATTTTTAGAAATCCTCTAAAAAGGGTCCCGAACAAATCGCTGTAACTCAAAAAGTATAAGAGATATCAAAATAATTCTTTCACCATGAGTATCAGCAGGCTTTTGAGGACCATGAACCTCACTTTTATGTTTGTACAAAAATCGGTGTAGACACAGCGACGATGTAAAAAAGTGGTCGATGTGGGAAAATGCAGCTCCAAAGCGTTTTTAGGAATTTGCACATTCGCTAATCCCGAACAAATTGTTCCTGCGGAAAAACCGTAACAGTTATCCACAAAATTCCTTTTTTGTGAGTGCCAGAAGGGTTGGGACATTCATGTGTGAAAGTCTCATGTCTGTACATAAAACGGTTTAGGAGTAGCGACGATGCGAAAACATGTGATGTTTTGGATTTTTAGACGTCATTTTTCAAAACCGCTCCATAGGAAATGAATGGGGGAGGTTTCGGGTTTGTGTCGCTCTGAGGTGATTTGCGAAAAATCTATAAATGCCACACCAATTAGGGTTACATTTCCCGAATCCTGACAAAAATACCTACGTTTTGATGTATAATTTATCTACGTAGAGTGAAAACTGAGCGAGTAAGGTCAAGTTGTTCGGAGTTTTGAAATCTTTAAAAAAGCTAGAGTGGGCCACTCTAGCGGTTGGAGAATTCCGTCATTGACTTTCATTGTAAACGATGATTTTGCTGATTTTTGGACATGAGCTTTGAGGAGTAACTGTGAAGAGACGATAAAAGATATCCACATCCCGTTTTCACTTCTGAGTAGTTCACAGATATATCTACAAACTGGAAGTTAAATGATGTTCGTAGGTGAAAGCATTGCGACACAGTACAGCGTTGAAAATGGTCATTTGGAGGCTTTTTTGAGGCTTTCTTTCTACCCGACTCCATTCATTCCTATGGGTTTTTTTGGGGGTGGTTTTTCGCTAATTTTGTTGCCATGGTAACTCGAAACCCCAATAAACGTAGTAGCACACATCTCGAGACCGAGCCGGACGTTTTGATGTATATATTGTGGGGGTGCACGCTACGGTTCGGGCCGCATTAATCGTGAAGGAAGAAAAATAAAGAATAAGAACTAGAAAAATTTCTGAAGAAATTTAGCAAGGCGCCTGCCACTTGGTGCGTACCATACCGACAGAAATAGCAACAGGAAGAAACACTGCGAATTTCAGCTTCTTACGGTCTTCACAGCCCCCGCAGCGGCCGTCGAAAGGTGCCATGTTAAGTCAATGGACCTCCTAGGAGCCTCTTGCTAGCAGCGTTGTCATGGAGACTCACTGACAGCTACAGCCCTCTCTGTCTGTAAAGGTTGAAGAACTCTGGCTAAGCAGCTGTTGGTAGGACCTTCCTAAGCTATTCCGGTTAGCAACATGCTAACGGTTAGCCGCTAGCATGGCTGTGTTCAGTATCACGGGGTGATGTTACTCTGTTAGTTTGGTTGAAATCCTGTACTGAGAAGTGCCTAAAAAGGCAGAAAATCCTTAAAATTCACCAAATCTGTCAAGCAGAAGAGTTTGTTACAGGCTTCCTAGAGCACTTCCGGTTAGCAACATGCTAACCGTTAGCCGCTAACATGGTTGTGTTTGGTATCACTGGGTGAGGTACTCTGTTAGTTTGGTCCAAATCCTGTACTGGGATGAGCCTCAATAGGGAGAAAAACGTTGTTTTGTAACGTTGCCATGGTAACTCAAAATGGCGGGGTTGTACAAAAAACTACTTCACGGGATCAGCACACATGTTTTAATATACACACTGTGGGGATTATAATACAAAACTCTTAGTCTCCCAAGCCGGGAATCGATCCCACAACCTCTGCATGCAAAGCCTGCACTTTCCATCTGAGCTATATTGTAGCGCCATATATGGGCATGCATTATTGGGACCATAAGGGTTTGGTCCCCCATTGAAAAGCATTGGATGTTTGACACCTCATAGCTTGGAGATGCTTTATGCCACGTAGCCCAAATGTCTTGTGGAGCTTTCGCTTTAATGTAAGAACAGACTCTGTAAAGCAGAAGTTGGTGAGACCTTGCTAGAGCTACTTCCGGTTAGCACACATGCTAACCCATTAGCCGCTAACATGGTTGTGTTCGGTATCACCGGGTGATTGTACTCTGTCAGCGTTTGGTCCAAATCCGTACTGG
>NW_023396888.1:0-25000 GCF_011125445.2 Fundulus heteroclitus
CCCGACCGTTTTTGGGCTCAGAGACAAACGGTTGAAGCCGGGAGCGGTACAAGATGATTCCTGTGCGTTTGTGAACCACAAACACAGAGCGCGAGGATTCGTCTCGCAGGCAAGGCTGCATGCGATCAACTGCACTGAGCAGAGAAAATACAAATCATTGTAAGGGAGCAGAAAAATTCTTGGGAATAAAGATCTTTCATGGGAACATACAAAAAAAAACCTGAACAGATGGAGAGCCGGGCGAACCAAGTGAGAGGATGAACTGATTATTTAACAATGGAGCGCAAGAGTCCTATAGCAAATGGACAGGAGTTTAAACGATTTATTAAACATCTTAAGAGAAACCAGACATTAATGGGTTCAGGACTTGGCTGAACCCACACTGGATGTTCTAATTAAGGTTATGTTAGCTTACAGAGAGACAGAGCAGAGGCGAATGGTGGGGGGGATGTATAACAATGCATACAGATTATTACAGACAGGCATTAACTCGACGTATATACCGGCTGACGTTTTAGACTGAAGATGGAAATATTATTTTTCCAAAACAAGCGTTTGCTTCCCCTTCTTTGAGGTCTCGTGAGGACTAATCTTGAATGAGAGAACCGTGTGCATGTTATTGTGTTTTCCTCCTCCTCTTATCGTGCAGTAAATGTGAGTTAAGGCGGAGTTTGATGTACTTTGCCCTGCTGCTAAAAGGAAGATGGGCGCAGCTGAGAATCATTCTTGGCTGCTGTAGCGTACTTCACTTTAAAGGAGTATATGCTTCGTATTGGTGATGTTCAAAGTTGCTTGTTGTTTAGGTTTCCCTAATTGGGATTTGGTTCAATAATTTGTCAGTGATCCAACCCAGGCATGCCTCCATTCCTGGAGCGAACCCTTGTAGAGCGGTGGTAAGGATGCTCCAGTCGTTTCAGAAACAAATTCATTCTCATAGCCTGTCCCCCCCCCCCCCCCCCCCCCCCAAAAAAATACAGTCTAGCCCGGCCACTGACCACGGTGAGGATTTTTAACGACACTACGGCCCGTCTGTTATTTGTACACAAACTCCCTGCATTGTTTGGCGCGGCATACGGGCCTGTCTTGAATAGCCGGTAATTATGTACGACGCGAATCAAGCGGGGTTTCTTTCTGAGGCGCTGCTGGCTTGTTAAGTGGTAAACAGACAAAACAGCATTTAGAAAATCAAAGTTGCAGGGAGACATCCAAGGGTGGGGCGAGCCTCTCTCTATTAGATAAAAACCCCGGCCTGGTTGTTTCTTCCAGCTGGAAGGATGCACCGACAGCGACTCGGTCACCCGTGTGCGGCGTCCGTCCGTCCCTTCCTCTGATCTTCCCACTGCCCCCCCCTCGTGTCGCCTCCCTGTCCTCTGTTCGGCACCCACCTCAACCTTCATTTCAGGCCACCCCCCACCTCAAAGATCCAAAGTAAAGCGGCTTGCTTCCGGCCAGACATGAACACAAAGCTGCTCCGACGTGAAGGGGGAAAAAAAATAAAAAATAAACATGTTCAAATCAGACATGGGGCATTGCGGACAAGGGGAATCTATTAGTGTTATTATATAATGAAAACCCAAGCTGTTATTGCCACTATGTGTGTCATTAAAAAAAAGGGAACATTACATATGAGCGCCCTGTGTGAAACCAATTAAAATACAGCCCTGTCTTATAGCGTCCTCGCAGTCTGAGTCATGTTGCGACAGTGCAGCTCTCGCACCGTTCACATCAGAGCATCTGCGACCACCGCGTCAGGTCTGGACCTCTCTGGGCTCTTCCTCCACTCCCTCTGCCTATACGTTTCAGTAAGCTGCTATTTAAAGGGGGGGGGGGAGACCCAAAGGAGGGGTGAGCGGGCGCGGGGAAATTTCACATTATCAATCTGCATATAAGGGGCCTGATGTGGAAGCAGGAAATGAGCTATGAATGTCGAGCCAGCCTGCTTCACGCTCCCAGCGGCCACCGTCCTGCATATTGAGATTGAGTAGACGCGGCGGAAAGTGGTTAAAAAGACCCCGCTTTAATTGGACTTTTATTTGTTAATGGCTGGGATCCTGATGCATTGCTTTAATTATCCCAGCGAACTAATTTATGAACACGGAGCGAGAAACGAGGCTGAACTTTGCGCTGGAGCAAGCGTCCAAATGGATTTCCGTCTCGTTTTGTGAACCTCCGATCCTCAAAGAGACGCTCCTCGCGTCTGCCTTCCCCGGGAATCTCTCTGACTCGACTCGTGAGGACGTTTGACGGTTCAAACCCTCTGGTCCAGTCAGCCGCAATAAATTAAACCGTAACAGCAACAACAAAAAAAGGAAGCCATTTCTCGATTTCATTTTAGCAAGTAGATCCTAAATCTAAACATGTCCATGTTTGGAGTCAAGGGTTCAGGGAAAACCATCATGGGTTCAGCCCACAGCTGGTTCCACAGTGGGTCCCCACTATGGGAAGTGTAAAAGCCCTCTGAACTTTTCTGTCAGTGCCGATCAACAGAGAGAGTCCTAATGCTGCACTGATTGCGCTCTAATGCATTACAATCACTCCGCTAAGAGTTTCCCCCTCAGCACTAACACGTATTTACTAAAAGGCCGCCATTCTTTGACGCAGATGAACACAGGCTGCCTCTCAGCGACACGTGCGTTTCTCTGCCTCTCTCCAGCAGAGTGAGACTGCAGCAGCGCCTCACAACAGTACCCACCCTGCTTGAACCTCTCCGCAGCTACACACTGAAATCTCCAAGTCAGACTGGATGGAGGGCGTCTCTGAAAAACCGCTTCCAGTTCTTGCCACGGACTGATAATCTGGTTTGTGTTTGGATTAGGGCTGGACGATAATTCAATAACAATATATATCGATCGATAGACGTGTGGCGCGATAGGAAAAAATAGGGTTGATAAAACTTCGATAGAGACAGTTTTCCTTCCTTCCTTTCAGCCTATCATATTAGTTGATGCTACAGTCACTACTTCCTCTTAACCAATCGTAATCGCGGACCCAGGCACGCTGTCACAAAGCACCGCCCTCTCAAACCACAACACAGAGCACGTGAATATGTCGCAGCAAGGAGCGGCGGAGGAAACGGTCCCAAAACGGGGTTTTACTAGTTCGCCAGTCTGACAGGAATAAACCAGTGATTTGTAAAACTTGCAAGGAACCGGTAAAAAAACTAAGTCTGGTAACGCAACCAACTTGTTTCATCACGTAAGCCGCTCACTACCGCAGCAGCCCGAGCTGTGCAGCCCCGCCGCGTCATCTTCTTAGGAATCTTCTGGAAGTTCTTCCAAAACAAAAACTGGGCTCCCTTCTTTGTGATAAAATGGCGTAAGGACATCATGCATGCAGTAAAATGCTTCATAGTGATGGATATGCTGCTGTTGTCTACAGCTGAAATACCTGGCTTCAAACAATTACTCGCCACTCTTGATCCACGATATAAAGTTCCGGGACGCAAGTTTTTCTCTAACAGCGCTTCCTAAATTGTGCGACTAATGCAGGGAATCAGTGCAAAATGAGCTGCAATCTGTGTCCTTACACGCCACAACCTCAGACCTGCGTCAGCCTCTCAATTATGAAACCTGAGGAGTAACTAGTGTACTATTCCCACCTAAATAGGCTTTTTTATTTATTTATTTGGTATATTTATTTTGGTCACTTTTCTAGTCACTTTAGTTTATTCTTTGTCATTATTTAATAACATAACTCAGGTCTCTTAAATTATGGTTAAAAGTCGGTTAAATAAAGATTTAATTGGAATTGTGTGTTTGTGTTCTTTATTAAAATTAAATAATTTAGCAATATCATAAAATGTCCAGGCAGAGCTGCACATAAAATATGGTTTTAAATATTTTCAATAATTATCGATATCGATCAATATGCAATTTTTTTTATCGAAAGGTTTTTTTCTATATCGTCCAGCCCTAGTTAGGATTAACATGTGGATACGCCTTTATCCAGGCCGTTCGGTTGTAGCCCTGGCCGTATGTTTAGAGTCGTTGTCCTGCTGGGAGGTAAACCTCTGCCCCAGCCTCCAGTCTATAGCAGCCTTGAACAGGTTTCCTTCTACGGTTGTTCTGTACTTAGCTCCATCCGTCGTCCGCCAACTCCTCCCTCCTCATGCTGAGGAAAAGCGTCCCCGCAGCATGACACCGACACCCTCATGTTTCACTGTTGGGACGCCGTGTTCACAGGGAGGAGCAGTGTTAGCTTACCCACACACATGATGTTCTGCATGCATGACAACGCGATGAATTTTGGTCTTGTCAGACCAGAGCACCTTCTTCCACATGTTTGCCGTTTCCTCGACAGAAAACTAACCCTCTGAGCCTTTAACAGAACACAACTAATCATACTATAGCTGCACAACATCAAATCACAATCATAACGGCGACATATATGTAGGTCTACAACATGCAAAGGATGGATTTGATGCAATGCTTGGGAGACTGATGCATTTCAGGTGCAATGCTTTAAAACTCTGTTTGCATAATAATAATAATAATAATAAATAAAGTGTATGGAGATACTGGGAAAATTGTGATGATTGAATATGAGGAGAATGTAATGTAGGTTATGGTAATCTGCCACCACTCATTCGTTGATAATGCTGCAGTCTCATGATTTTACTTATTTATATGGAGATTAAACTACACACGGGTGGATTAGATTTACTAATTAGTTACTTTGGAGGAGGAGTGGACCTTTGTTTTATTTATTTATTTTTTGCATCGGAGTTAGAGGGAGGAATATAAATGCATGCCACACTTTTCAGCCACAAACAGACTTAAATAGGAGGCAGTGGCTCTGTGTTTTTCAGAAAAACGTTTTGACACCTACCCGGGAGTCTTTGTCAACTCTGGCAGCTTGCACTTGGGCAACCTAAGGTTGCAGAAAAATACTGAGCTAAAGTCCGGCTTCCTCCGATTTAAAGCCTGTTTGTGGTTGCCATCCCCCCCGGATAACTTGGAATTTGCTCAGGCACTTTTCAGCTTTAAATTTGCAACAACAACAAAAAATATGTGTTTTTGTTCACAATTAAGCACCACCTTGTGTTGGGCTCTCGCATAAACTCAAATTAATGAGACAAAATGTGAAAAGTTCAAGGGGTATTAATATCAATGCAAGGCACTGTATGTGCAAGTGTCTTCCTGGAACCCTTCCCAACACAGGTGGTGGTGGTGGGTGGTGGGTGGTGGGTGGTGGGTGGGGGGTGGGGGGGCTGCTGAGCAGACAGCAGAGAGCTCAGCAGCGCCTCAGTCCCCCAGGACGTGCAGCAGCTCCCTCCTCGCCGCCATGAAAAGCAATCAGAGCTCAGCCTTCTCCCCTGGACTTACCTCTGCCTTTAATTACAGAAGTCGGCAGCGGCACAGAGAAAGGCTGCCTCCGCTGGGCTGCAGCCAGCATCTCCCAACCTAAACAAGGGGCCGGGGCCCCACGCAGCGGGCTTCTCCATGCATTCCTCTGACATAAACAGAGCGCTGATACGATTCGGCCGGTCCTGATGGGCCCAGCGTGGCCTCTGCCGAGACCGAGACGGAGCTTAGGTGCTTGAAGTGATCCGGGGAACAGAGCAAAGTGTGGCAGAGCAGTCATAAAGCACAGCGGGGGCTCCACGCGGCCGAGGAAAGCCCTTTCTGTATGCTTAATGAGATGTTGTCACCTGGTAAAAAAAAAAAAAGTCTGAACCTGCAGCTCCCATAGGATACCGCGGGGGATCTTTCCCCCTCGCCGGCGTAAGAGGGAAGCAAAAAAAAACTACAGCGAGTAAAATATTAATCAAAAGCAAGACCCTGCCTTATGAATATTAAGCTTGCTTGTGAGCGAGAGGACGGCTGATGATGATCAGCCCGAGATGATTGAGGCTCTCTCCGATATCAGAGACGTGCTGTTAGGGGTCTAAGGCTGATGTGGCCACAGAGCACACATGGGCAGGGGAAGATAAGGGTCTGTGTGCACAGGCTGCTGGGTTTATTGCAACTCCAGCAGCATTTTAAACACATTTCCAAAAAAAAAAATATCCACAGTTGCTTTCCTTGTTACAAGGGAACAAAGCCAGGATGGCTTAATGTGTGATTGGCCTTAATTTCTCACCCAATGGCAGACAACAGCGCTTCATTGAAAGGAATGAGGCTGACCAAAAAGAGGCCCGACTTTGTAAACCGTGCACTCGGACATGTCCATCACGCAGCTGAGGGGCACAGTGATACGACAGAGATCATCGGTTCCAGATCCGCGGTCTCGGAACAAAGCTGGAGCGAGGAAGTGCTCTGCCTTCCACTCGTCACACCGCCTTAGGCCCTGTGGTCCACTGTGCCGTCACACATGATAACGACACCGCACATGAACGTGTCAACTCAATTTGTCCCTCTTACAGGCTTTCTTTGACTCAATCAATGCATGGCCTTCCATCTGGTTTCCTCTGCTGTCTTCACATTAGAGGAGGAAAGGGCAGTGGCTTTATCCCACCCCCCACCCCAGAAACCCCCTGCAGTTTAAAATTATTATGTAGAGATGCACTGGAATTGGACAATTTTCAGCTTGATCTGCCCTGACCGGTGACTGGCAGGTCAGAAGCTCAAATATCTGATCTCATTTCAGTCAGCGAACGCGCCATAAGCCCCGCCAGGCTGCGCTGATAACCACGGTTTGGAAGGTCTTATTGAGTGAAGGAGACCCAAAAGTTAAGCATTTACAGCTTTTGGCCAGGTGTTTAAAATGAAGTCAGAGGAAGGACAGAGATGGGAGAAGGTATCTAAAAGGAAAAGGCATTTTCTAAGACACGCGTTTTGTTCATTCGGTCTGCTTTTGGAGAGCAAGACTTTCGGCTCATAACAGGACAGAGAAGTAGCTCTGATTTATCGTTTCCAGTTTTCAGCCTCTGACTGTCATGAAATATGCTGGATTTAGAGATGAGGTAAGGCTCTAGACCCTCAGGGGAATACACACAGAGACCGCGGGTTTAAGTGATGCTCCCAGCCCAACCTGCGCTAGTTGGGCTACCTCCTGATATCAGATCGGTAAAATAACACCCCTAAATCACTTTGTCTGTGTTTTAAAATAGAGAACGCTCATGGGCCAAATGAGAAAAAAAAGAATGTATGCAATTATTACTTCTCCTTATGTTATAGTTCTTGAAGAGAAACCAGAATCAGCTAAAACTGCTATCAGCACCACAAAGTTCACAAAAACCAAAGATAGGCCCGCAGATCCCGATCAATGCAACTCTCGTCACGAGAAGCCAACATCTTACTTGCAGTAGATAATTTGCATTTTCATGTCTTGATTCAGCGTGAATCCAGATGAGGTGAAAGCTGAAAGTTAATGGCTGATTCTAGAGGGGCCAAGCCCAAGTCAAGCTTCTACCACCTTAAAGACAGTCAAAATATCAGAAAAATCCCATTGAGGTTCATGCAAAAACTATTTTATGGACCTTTAAATCATTACCACTGTTGCAAAGACGCTCTTGTTATTTGCACATGAAATGCAGGTAGAAGGCAGCACGTCACCAGTGATCTCTCCTTGTTTAGGCATTGCTGAAAAAACAAAACATGTAACCTTCTCCAGGTAGAGCAATCAGCAAAAAATATGGCAATTAAATTAATTCAATTCCATAGCTTTCCTCTATGAGGTAGTTACTCTGACCGGAAACAATTTACATATTCCTTGTGTTTCACACAGGAAGACCATTGGCGGTGCACCGCCTCCAATCTCCATATCCCGTCTAAATGATCAACTTATTTGTAAGCCGGTGATTATAGCCAATGCAAATCTGTTGAAAAAAAATTGTTTATAGATGGCAGACGTCCGCTTCCAATAAGTACCATGAGAGCGATGAAAAAGGGGTTTCCAAGGGATCATAAGGTCCCACCAAACACCAGCCAGTAACCGACGTTTAAGGTTCAGATTTAAAATTTGCATTTGCTGAATAAAACGAGCCAGGCATTTATTTCTGTACTTGCAAGATGTGATGCAACTAAAAAAATCGTCTTTAGTGCAAAGTTCCACCTCCACAGAGCCATCCAGACAGGCTGTTACTGAGGTCTCCGGCTCATTATTTTTTAGAACGCTGCTGGCTGTGTGCCTGGCTGGGACTTCCAGTAAACATCTTTCATGAAGCCTCCTTAAAGGGGAGCAGAGGCACACTAAGCTACTGATCCAGTGACCCCACAGTGCAGGCATTCACACATGCCCCGGTGCACCTGTGCGCGCTCTGCCATGCTTACATTAAGGCCACATCTCCATTTTTAAAAAAAGAAACATACTGTTTATGAATGATAATCTGGGAGAGCCTATCTGGAAGATGCGTTCTCCAATTAGGTCTCAATAACCCATTTATGAATCATTTATTAGCGGGGAATCTGGACGTATTCATTCCGTATTCATGCCGGGGCAGCAAACGCTCGGGGTGCACGGCGTAGATTCAAAATGACGTTCACAGGCCACTGGTTTGTCTCCAAAACACGCACACAGAGCACCATAGCTGCCTCACATTTGAACGGCCACACGTGGCATCCGTATTCGGGCTGATTCTCCGACCCCCTTGGAGAATAGATGGGGGGGGGCTGGAGCTTTAGGGAAGCAGGGGGTATATAGATATTTTTTTCTTTTTTCGCAGGGAATGGGTAATCGATGGAGCAGAGACGGGTGAACGTAGGCTTACGGCAGCTGTCCCAGAGAGCTAGGGCTGCTACTCTACGCCGCATGCATGGTGTCCTCTCCCTTCACACGGCAGCAAATACGCCCGATCAGAGCAACAAAAAAATAAATAAAAAATAAATGCGGGCAACATAAATCGGTTTCGCATGAACCGAGCTGTCATGTGCATACCTAATAGAGCTCGCTCCCCGTTCGGCCACACACGGCACGTTGAATAGCAGCATAATAACCATTTGCGTGCCTACCTCCGGAGCGTGTGTGCGCTTTTTTTTTTTCTTCCTCCTCTCTCTCCCCCTCCCCTGTCCTTCGTCTTTTGCTCCCCCGTCGCAATGGGATCCTTCTCCGCCGCGCTGGACAGTATCAGAAGATGCGTCTTTCCCCGAAATGCAAACACTTCCCCTGCATATCCCCCCTCCGCCACCTCCAGCAGCAGCAGCAGCAGCAGCAGCAGCAGCCCGGGCCTCCAGTAATAGCAGGTGGACGCGCCTCTCAGTGATGGAGACAGCGCGGCTCTGCTCTCCGCCGCCGCTCCATTACGCTCAGCCACGGAAGGATTCGTATTCCAGGAAACGCGCTACGGAGCCGCCAGCATGTCCCGACGTCGCCTCTTTTCTCGGGACAAGCAGAGCGGCCGTCGGCTCTGAAACTCTTGCGTCGCGGCGCCCCCTCCCCTCGCGTGTGATCTTCTTTTTTACTAGAAGCTTGATGTTGTCACTGTCACGCCGTATTTTCCTTTTTTCTCTTTTTTTCTTCTTTTTTTTTTTTTTTTTTTTGCAGCTGGACCTCTCCCCCTCCTTTGCGACGCGCAGTCTCGTAGGCGCGCACCGTGCTGATCCCCCCCTCTCCCCCCCCCCTTCCGTTCCCCTCCTCCTCCTCCTGTGATTCTTCTCTGCCCGACCTATGAGCGCGCACAGCCAGCCGACGCAGGGCCACGCACTGCTTTGACGGACGCGCTGAACAAATCAGGTAGCCCACTCCAAACAGGACTGTATCATAACAGGGCAACTGCAATGACATGAATAATGAATAGGGTACTCGTGTTTGCCAGCGCTGGATGATGGGGCCCGCTCGCGTACAATGCGAGCCGGACGCAGCACACGGACGCACGTCGATGAATCAGAAAATAATCAAAAAAAAAATAAATAAATAAAAAGAGTCGGTTTATTCGAGTGGTTCCATTTAAAAAGTGAAAGTCGTGTATTATTTGGATTCATTACTCACTGGGTGACATATCCGGACGGTTTGTTTCTGGTTCCCCTAACTATTAGGCTAATAACACCACCAAATTCAGTTTCTCAGAAATTAAAATATAACACAGGACCAATTAAAACTGACTTTTGACACAGACATGTCGTGGTACAGCCTCCAAACAATCCAGGAAAAGTTTGCTGGCTTAACCTTTATCCTAGAGACTGTCATCAACCACAAAAGGTCATTGCTGGAGAAGCAGGCGTGCTGCATGGAAAGTTGAGTGGAAGGAAAACATGTGTTAGGTAAAAGTTATACACGGCACATGGCTTAACCCCAGCCTGAGCAGCTGTCAACAGTCATAATTTAATCAAACAAGTTTATTCAGTTCCCATTTCATGGATAATTGCAACCACAACTCTTTAACAAATAAAGTCCCCTTCCTCATGCTACTGATTCTGCTGTACATGCTGACACCAGGCATGACTGCCAGACCAAACGAGCAAGTGGGAGGAATAATCTGGCCTCCATAACTTAGTTACTGCTCTTTATCTAAAAAATAGGAACTGGAATTGCCCCCCCCAGCACAATTCTGATTAAAGACTCACACTAAGCTAGGTTTGTACCTGAAGCATAGAACAGGGTGCAAGGGTGTAAACACCCGCCCGCTGTCATGCACCTCTGAATTTTTGTAACTTGGCACGGACCAAGCGTGCAAGTTTGATTCAAAATGGGGGGAATTCCTAACCTGACTCAAGCCAGACGCATGTCGCTCCGCCTAGCTCCACTCACATACATCTGGGACACCGCCATAGGAATTGTCTTTATTGAAGGCTGGGCCTTATCAAAAATCCTTGCATATGATTGGATAAGCCACTTGTCTGTCATCTTTATCGACGTGCTATTTCAACCACTCACACCGAAGCTAACCCGTGACGCTGATGAGAGCGACGCAGGAAAAAAAAAAAAACTTTTTTATGTGTTTGCGGCTCTAGTGGCACGCGTTTTATTGACAGTGAGCTGACAGGAAGAGGGGGGAAGACAGTCCGCATCGCGTCTGCAGCGGAAAACAAAACTTGCCAAATCCGGTCGGGAGAAGGGCGAAAACATCGTTTCCACCAACAAAAGCCTTCAGAGGCGTTCTCTGATGTTCTTTTAATTAAACAATATTAGGTAGATTGGACAACAGGGAAGAAGTAGCATCATCAATGTTAACGCTTGCTTCCTCGATGCGAGCCGCCATTGCTATCTGAAACACAACAGTCTCACGTCACGGTCGCGTCTCCACTACGTCACATCTATGAAACTCCAGCCCTGCGTCCTGATTGGCCAGACCATAAAATTGGTTGGAGAAATCACTCTCAATGGGAGATGTCCCAGATGTATGTGAGTGAAGCTAGGCGGAGCAACATACATCTGGCATGAGTCAGGTTAGGGAATTCCCCTCGCTGAGAAAGTTTGCCTGTGCTGATATCAAATGGCACAGGAGTCTTAAATGCTATGTTGTTCCTGTGATTGAAAACTGCACACCCGTATCACTGGAACAGTTTCAGGGGGACGTTTATTGTCCAGCTTTGTGAGTACAAACAGGGATTTTGACTTCTGTTTCAATCACTTGCAGTGTAAAACAAGTCTTAACAACAACAAACCACAGTATGAAAAGCCCCCAGCTAGTGTTTAGTAAAGCAAAGTGTTTTTTTTTTTGTTTGTTTTTTGTTTTTTACATCTTTCGTTAAAAAGAAAAAGATCCCTATGGGCTTTACAGGCAGCCTGTATGTGATGGATGAACAAACCGTCTTCTTATACGTCTCTTTCTCCGTTTATTTCTGTTTAGCTTCCATAAACACACCAACTATTCTTCATGATTGTATGCGATATTGCGCACGGCCATTTTGGTTGTGTAACGTTTACCGTTGCTCCTCTTGTTTACTACATATCCACTAGTTATGCTGAGAAGAGCCCCCCCTTTGCTTTTGGAGACCACTGCACCTACATCAGCATCAGGTATAAACGTCTGTAGCACTTCTATGGGGTCACGTACCGTCCACACAGACCTGCATTACACTCCAACGCACGTGTAACTCAGCCTTTAGAGCAGAGACTGTACCTGCATCCCAAAACGTCTAATTATAGCTCCTCGCTCCTGATCTTCGACTTTTCATACGTCATGAAGCGACGGAAACGCGCATGGATGATTCCAGTCAAATGTGGGTCTACAGCCTTTTGAAAAAGAACTACAAACTGCGCGCTCTCTTGTCTCCGGACATTTTCGGGAATCTTCGTGAGGTGGGGTTTTTCTTACATGTCATGTCACACAACAGATTGTGGGATTCCTTAAAGCTCCTTAGCATCAGTAAGGGATATCTTAAGGTTCCTATGCTAAAGGAGCTACGAGAGGAAGCATACAGCCTCCTTTTCCTGCCTCCTATGCTATTCAGACAACACTTATCATGGTGACCGCTGACGCATTTCCACTTTGGCTGAAGAGTCCTTACCCAGAAGACGTTTTCAGATGCAGCCTGTGATCCAGGCCTTTTAGTCCAACATCAGTGTCTGACCTCACAAATGTTCTTGTGGAAGGTCAGAATTTCCCATAAATATGCTGCAAAGCCTTTATAGAAGAGTTGAGGCTGATCTCCCTATGAAGGACGGGTGAAGCATTATATTAAACCTTATGGGACATCATTAAAAACCGATGACCCTATATAGATTAGTATATAGTGGTAATAGTGTAGAAGCAGTTGTGTTTTTACTTCTCGGTAAGGGTACAGGTTGATGTTCAACATGTTAAAGGGAAAGGGGAGTTCTGTTGAGACGTTATGAGCAGTCAACATCTTACCCAAATTTGATAATGTTCACGAGCTGAGAAATGTATGCCTTTATGTAGGATGAAAATGTCCAGCTGTCTACATGGACTTAGACTTAGACAAGGCTTAGACAACTTTATTTGTCATTTTGTACGCACAGAGTGGGTACAGAACGAAATATAATTTGCATACAGCTTGAAATTTACAGAAAATTGCAGTGAATTGCAGTAGATTACAGGATAAAGTAAAAAGGAAAATCCATTTGTCTATGAATACGTTTTATGGTTGGGCAAGACAAAAATAAAACGTTCTGGGGGCATTAAGGTGAGGCTTTCATTTTTCCCCTGTTTTGGTGTTTGAAAAAAAAAAAAAGTAAAGTTCAAATGTGAGAAAGCAGTACTAACTTCCCACCATAATGGTAGTGGCATCTTTTAACGGGGTACATTTCTCTACTGGTGTAAGACTGTGGCTTCCTCAACATTTTTCCTCTTCATTTTGAATCAACACACATTGGGACCAATCGTGTGATCCAAATTCTGGACAATGATCCCAAACGCACATCAAAATCCTTTTGTAATGGATAAAGGAAGCTAACATTATGCCTGAGGAGTGGTCCTGACCTCAACTATACAGAAAATGTGTGGACAATGCTTAAAATATGGGTCCTAACAAATTTTCCCAAGAAGAATAGTCAAATGTCTAAATTTTGCCAGAAGCCCAGAGTATTGATAGATCCACAGACCATGAGGTTTGCCTGTAATTTGCTAAAATATATATGACTGGAGCTGTAAGTACATACATGGACTCTATAAGAAATGCAGAAAATGTACAATTAATTCACACTTGTGCACATATTTCATATAGGCTTATGTTTTTTTGTTTGTTTTTTTGTCTTTTTGCATGTTCTGTAAAATTTGCAGAAGCTTGTACCTGATCCTATATGGTGGTCTGGATGAAAGAGAAACTGGTTCCGGGTAATTCAATGTGAAAATCCAACTTAGTTCTATAATGACATTACTTTTTATTTTTGGTACTTATTGCTGGAACATCTTTTGGTGGGAACATTTACACCACTAAATGTATTTTTTCCCTAAATGTTTTTAACGGATAACAGAGCAGAACAACCTTCCAGTATAACATAATAAATGTTACACAGCAATAATAAATAAAAAAGAAATGTGGAAAGTCTTGAGCATCAACAGTGTCTTCGCACTAATGCATGCTACTCATTTTAGGCGCAATAATGCAGTCACACAGATGTTGAATATTAAACCAGGTGTTAGTAACAAACCCAATGACGGCCTATGAGATTCAGCACATTAGATTTCCTGAACAAATTTTAAACCCGTGCTTTGGAAAGTTTTAAAATTCATTCCATGTCCAAATAAACTCAGTTTCAGCGGTGGCTTTTTTTAAAGGTTGTTGCAACTCAAGATTTCTCATGTGCGGTAGAGTTTTACCTCTCATTTGTTGACGCAGCGACAAACTGTTTTCATTTTTTTTTTTTTTTTTACAGATGTGTCCCTGAGCCCATCTGCATGCATTGCCACTCAATAAGACTGCGGCCTTTCAGAAATACGTTTACAGAGGGATCCATTGTGTGCAGAGAGTTTCTTCGATTATCTATGCTGCGGCTGAGAGAAAGCCTGCGCCGTTTGTTCTGCGAGTTTAATATCAAGCCCAAACCTCATGAGGTGAGACATTCACTGCCAGACTGCTGGTAAGAAATGGCTGAAAGAGGTTCACGTGTGCTCACTATGTGCATGAATCTCATAATTACTTTGCTTGTTTAATGTAGCATTTAAGCTAGTGTTTTCCCAGGGGGGAATAACGATACATACAATAGTTTTCTTTTTGTGGACAAACAAAGTGCATATAAATAAAAGGCCTAAATACAGGTAAACGACTCAGTTCATATCTGGACAAACGTCCTGTAGCAAGTAGCAAATAAACAAGATGCTTTGTTAGCCGTCAGCAGGCTACTGGCATAAGTGTGGATGAATATATGAAGACTATACTTAACAGAAGTGTTAGAGCTTATTGAAATAGTTTCTTTATTTTGTTTTTTTGTAGCTCCAACCTGGCTTGTAAGTATAGTTTGAAGCTATTTGAGGATTGGGCCGGGGAAGGAATTATGATTTGCTTTAACCTTTCCAAAACTTGATGTGTTTTTATTTATTTTTTTAATTTGGACCACCACCTAAGACACCATCTAGGTGTTGGTTTGAGGAGACGTTGAAGTACTTGGAGGTAGCCCTCCATCTTCATTTTCTCAGCTTTATATCATGAACCTGTACTGCTGGCACTGAAACAAACCACAGCATGATGCTACCACCACCTTACTTGTTTTAGCATCCTTAGGTTTGGAAGAGTCACCTTGACAACTATCTATGAATATACAAATAACTGTACAATACATAAAGTTAAGCTTGCACTTATTCATAGCCCTGAAAGATTTAGAAGATTGTTTCTGTACAAGGTGTATCATTTTTGGATAGAAAAAAAAATCAGTCTTTAAATTTAAAACAGAAACGGCAAGTTTAAGATCATTTCTACATTCTCAATACTTAAAAAAAAATCTTTATTTTTGGCATCACAGCAGTCAAAGCCTTTTTATAATTGCTCACCATCTTTTTGAATGTTTCCATCCTGCCAGAGTGTGGCACTTGGAGTGGACCCAAGTGCGGACAGAAGAAGCACAGTGAGTTCAAGCTATTTAATAAATAAAAAGGAAAACTTACAATTTGGGAAAGAGATGAACAGAAACAGGCTTGGAATGAAATTTGACAACATGAAGGACATGGCATGGCAGCAGAATTCCCCCGTGAGGATTCACTGAAACTGGCCAGTATATATATATATATATATATATATATATATATATATATATATATATATATATATATATATATATATATATATATATATATATATATATATATATATATATTGGCCAGTTTCAGTGAATATATATATGGTAAAGTGCAGGCAAGGAGGCTGACTGGTATAAACAGGTGGACTGAATGACACTGATTAAGGTGGCAGAGGCTGAGAGCGGGAACCAAAGCATGACTAAGAGAGAAATAACTCCAATAATAAGGTAAATGCAAAAACTGGAGAGCTCAATGATAATCAAAGATGGAAAACCCCTAAAACAATAAAGAACAAAGAAAAAGACAAGGCCTGAAAACAAGATCAACACTGGAAACGCATAAACCCAAAATAAAAATAAAAATCAAATAACTCAGAGTCATGACGCATTCGTATCTTAAAGCTTTATTTCCATGATGAGCTCCAGATATCTGAGGGTTGGAGGCCTTGCTGTCATCAACCTAATCTTTAGCCCATTCATACCATCTTTTTTAATTTGGACCTCTTAAAAAGAGAAACTAGTCCGCTGTAATATCATATCTGTCTGCAGCCATTTTCAGAAACACAGAGTCTCTGACTGGAATAGGTCTCTCACAAATACAAGTCTGCTCAAAGACGCTCAGGCCATGAAGTGTGCAGCCCACTGGGGACAAACCAGAACATTAAATTAACTGGACAGCGTCTTCTGACCACAATATAAAGAATCCAAGTTTATGGCGAGATGAAATATGCCTTGAGATTACAGATAAAAATATTTCACTTTTACTGTCATAGTGGCCTTGGATAGGAAAACATACAAAAAAGGTTCCTTTACCCTTTTATACGACAAAGAAGCAGCCATTTTAATCGTTCCCCAGTCCTCCCTGAGTATTCACACCTTATTGATCTATTATTCCCTTCAGTCTGTAGGTGGTCATGAAACCTTCCTTGTGTTTTTTAATACTACAACAATCAGGTTCATGATAGATTTGCGCTGTTTCTGTGTCAGTGCTTGATGTTCCGTTTTCTCAGGTATTATTTAACAAATACATAAGCAACGTGTGAATTCTTAGTCTCCTTAACGCGGGTACAACCTTTTTTTGGGGGAACACCTTCAATAGGTTTGTTGTGTTTCATATTTTTGTCTTCCAGATAAAAATAATGTCTGCAACATTATTCTCAGGGAAATTAGTGTTACTCGCCATAGCCCTGTTTTTTTGTTGTTGTTTTTTTAAGAATGAATCAGTAAACCTAAAGCTACCTGCAACATGTGCTCCCCTTTGTCATGCCCAGTCATTCAAGTCCTTCAGGACTTTTCTCATGAATCACCGTGACTCATAAGACTCCAGACTCGGCCACTCTGGGAACCATGTAGCTTTCAGGTGTGCCGTTTGAAATAAGCTCTGACTATTGCATTCACTGCTGGCAAATTTGACCAAATGGCCTCTTTTAGGCTTCTTTGCTCAGGCACAGAGTTGTTAATAAAAGGATGGATTCATGCAGGTTAAAAGTGTCATAATCTTATTGGAGATTTCACACCGCCTGTCAGACCTGGTGAGCGTCAAAGGCTGAAATTTCGGCATTTAACATTCTGCTCTCACCGTGTTACAGCCACGGGCCTCTCTGCTGGAGTTAGCTGCTCTGGATGCATTAAGACGAAAAAAAAATGTACCGCTTCTCCTGGTTTGATTTAGAGGAAGAAATAACTCAATTATGCATGCAAGGTTTTGTCAATGTATCTCTGTTATCTGGCTTATTTTCTTTAAAAATAAGACACAAAGAAAGTCCTTTTTGAAAATCATGCTTTTTTTCACTAGTTTCTTTTTCAAAAAGAAAAACGTAGCCATACGGTTTTGCTGAAAAGTGACTTTGTTTGTAGCAACAAACTTACCTCAGTGAGGCCATGTCTACACGAAGATGACGGTACACAGTACATTTTATTAAAGGATTAAAAAAAAATGTGCGTCCACACAAAAAAGGCTGTAGCCAGGCCCATCGGTGGGGCTGTGACACTGCCAAAGAAACAGGCAAAAAAAAAAAAAAAACACCATGCATGCACAGACAACTCATATGCAGGTTACAGAGAGAAGCAAAGCTATGTCATTGCTTAAAACAGCAACCTGTGACTTTTAGCCACTAGGGGGCGCTAGAGCGGTAACCTACAGGTTTAGTGCCCCCTGAAGGCCTCTGGCAACACTGCAATGTCGCAAAATTAAACAGTATCCCTCTGTGTTTTGGAATCTGATAGTAGAGCAGTTTGGAGCAGCAGATTGAGAAGTCGTTGAAACAAAACCACATTCACCCCTCCGGATTAAATATTACATCAGAGGACCAAACATATGTCTGATCAGGTTAGTGGCATATCTGTTTAGTTGCCTAACAGCAACCTTTAGCCTGGTAGCTTAGCATTTAGCTCCTACAAAACTGAAAAATATAGACTCGGACATATTCTGTATACAACAGTCAAAAAGATGAATTACCACTCTAATGATAACGATGCAAAAAGAGAATAGGTCTTGCATCCTGATTGCTCTTTAATCAAACCCCAACGAGCAAATTCTTCTCAAGGTCCACTCTTTTTTTTTTGTTTACCTCTGGAGCAAATCCCTGTCTTGCTTTTTCTTTTTGGGATCCTCAGACATTGTTTTCCTCTTTTTGCTTTCCTCCACCATGAAAAACTGTGACTCTAGGATGAGAAAAGTAAACGCACGTAAGGTTAGCTCTCGTGTTTAAGGAGAGCCCAGACTGCCGTAAAGCGGTGCTCTAGGTCACATGACCACTAGGTCACATGACCCATCCAGTGACAGATCCGACCCTCGCGAGGCCAGTTTTTCAGAAGGGCCAAGTGAAAAACTATTTAATATATTTCAAATTAAGCTAATACCTAGGTCAAAATTTACACGGTGCTGCTTTAAGAAAAGATGAGGCTCACGTGTACAAATGGAAAAATGAAACTGCCGTTTTGATATGTTTCCACTCTGGGGTCCGGTTTCAGAAATAATCGTTTACCTAATCTTGTTCCAGTGGGGGACGGGGCCGAAATAGCATCAAATCAAACTAAAATAAAGATTAGGATACCTAAGAATTAAGACAAAGACACATGAGCAATGTAGTTGAATGTCTCCATATGAGTGGAACAGGAACCTAAACCTGGAGAGCTTCCAGCTGTTACACGCAGCTGTGCTCTGCGTCAATAAAGCAGTCCGTCAAACACACACAGAACTGCCTGCTTCTCCCTCTTCATTTCATGTTGCTCATAACAAACTTAATTCATTCCTTTATTTTATAGTTATTTCATAATTAAACAACAAAACTGCGCTTTGCATTGCAGCTACTGCCTCTGTGTATTTAGGTGCTCTGAGCCCTGGGCACCAACTACCATCTGAAAAAAACTCCCAGGGATCATGGAGGGTAAGAAAGAGGTAAAAGAAACAAGAAGTTGTCATAATTACAAACCAAAGGTGAAAATTGAGTTGGTAAAAATACAGCAGTGAACCAAATGTGCGCGTTTACAAATAGAACAAAGAATTTAAACCAATCAGTAAACCTGTATTATTGTCATCTAAAGTGCGTCATTGTAAATGTGCAAACAATAAATGAACGTGCCTGAGAGTTAGCAGCTGTGCTGTGGTTGTGGCCGTGCGGGTTTGGCTTCACAAACAGCATAAATAATAAAACGTATTTCATATATTTAACATATTAATATAACTAACTAATACTTGAGGTTGTAGATAGTGGATTTAAGTTTTAAAGTCAGTATATACTACGAGACATGATGTGAAAAAATATTCACATGGAGATAGCCTGATGTTTATTTATTTATTGTAATTAGGAATAAGGACGTTAACTGTATGTAAGTGTTTTGTCTTCGTCCATTTCTTTATTCAAACATGAATTCTGCAATATTTTTAAGCTTTATTTTTATATAAACATTGGTATTTCTCCAGTAAAATTAATTTTAGAATATCTTGATACAAAAAGCTAAATAATTCCATTATACAGACATACAAGGTTTTAAATATGCATGCAAATTGTAATCATAGTTTCTTAGCAGCAGAATCATATGTTGTTATTTTCACCACAGCTGAATTTAAAGCTTTAAATTAGTTTTTTTTTTTTTTTTTGTAGCCATTATGGCTGAATTTGTCATTTTGCCAACAAAAGCAGTGCTGGGGAAAACAGAAAATCAAAAAAAGTGTTTGTTACAATTCATTTGTCCCAAAGTAAAAAAGAAGTAATTCATATCCATAAACCGTCCTCCAGATCTGCGACTCAAACTTTCAATTTTTTACACAATTTTTTGTAGAGACAAAAATATGTATTTTTTTGGATATTATGTTAAATTAACTCAATTAAAACCCTGACAGAATGAAAGGAAGTACCTGTTCCAACATCACAATAAATACAAAAAAGCTCCAATCTAATGTGACTTTCTCTTGAAACATCTGTATTGATGACGGAGGCTGAAGTGATATTTTAAGAAATATGAATTTAATCTCCGTTTCCATGGTGTCTCTATGGAAATCATTAGCATATGTGCCTTACTTAACACAGAACGCGTAAAAGACTTCTTCTTTAATAAATTTTCTTTTTCCAGCGTGCGACTTAATTGTGTTTGTAGTTAATACGGCGAGTTATAGATAGACGTGGTAGGTAAACATATGGTTATGAGTGTGTTTTTAATACAGAGGATCAAGTTTGGTATTAAAATAGAATATTGCGCGTGCCGTCGGAGATAATGGGTGTGACAGAGCTGCAGTAAAAGGACTTATTTTGTCTCGGCTTCATTAGAAGCCATTACATCTTAATCTCACAGCCATATAACAGGAAATAGTTTTCCATGTGAGTCGATTCTTTGGTTGCTTTATTATGATAAAGTGGCTATTTTATAAGAAAGCATCATTGTATAATATATCATTTTCATAACACAGAGACAGACAGGGTGCCAAGTTGACCTGACACTATATAAAGATGTAAACTGCAAAGTTAACGTCCAGCACATTGGAAATGTTTCCAACTAGCAGCAAGTTTGGCTTTCAGTCTGCAGCTCAGCATCCCATACCACTGCACCACCCCCCCCCCACCCACACCCCACCCCACCCCCTTCCAGTGGACCACTTTCTCCTCTTTCTTTTTCTCTGCTGTCCCAAAACCTCTGAGCACTTTGCAACCATGTAGAATGATTGCTGTGTCTCATTTTATTTTGCTATACGGTTAGCATTAACATCTTCTTTTACTTCTACTTTTGTCTGAAAGTTAAATCTCTGCAGGTCCATTTTTAGCCGAGGATAAAAAAAAATGTGCTGATAAATACACGTGCTTTGATCAAAGACAAGCCACTTTATGAAGAAATACACGGCAACTGAAAACTAGTCCTTTCAATCAGCCTTAAAATTTTTTTTAAAGCTTAAAGATACAAACATACATATAAAAAGCCATTTGCTTTACAGTATGGTCAAGTACACAATGATATCACAATTTAGAGACGCACATGATAAGTTTTCCAGATTTGTACTGTATGATCTTCTGTTTTTCTTTTCCTCTTTATTTAATCTACAGATTGAAACAAGAAACTATAGTTCCAACCTCTTTGAGTTTTAAAAAAAATTTATAACTAAAAAGTTTTAGAGAAATATGACAAGGTGAATAAGATTAGAAAATTGGATAAGAATAGTATTGTGTAACTTAAACCCTGCAGCTCAGGCCAACACTCTAAATCCCAAACGTAGGCCAGCAGATGATGAGATTTTCCAGTACAATCCTATATCTAAGGACTTTAACACTGGATTTACCAGGTAAACCTACTCTTAAATAGACAAGGACTAACACTCTGTGAACCATCTACTGAACGATTAATTGTTAAACGTATGGACATCCTGATCTGATCCCAAGTATCTTATCAGGGTGCAGATAAAAGCATTTTTAAATGACTGCTACTCGAATCCCATAATAAATCAACTTACTATCCCTATTGTTGGTGTGCTGTCTGTGATTTAATGGCTGCTTCCTCACCCAAGAACAACTTAGTTACAATAAAAAAAAATCTTTAATTTACAAATTATTTTGTGTGCATTGTGAGAAAACTGTTTTATAAGTTGTGCAAATCATTGGGTTTACCCAACAATCAAAGCGTTTTCTTTACCCTGTGAAAGAAAGACTGTGCTGGTAGCTGAAGCTTCCTTTCTATCTCATTACACATATCTCTGTACTGAGGTGAGAATGGTCGGTAGCTGAGGGGTAAGGGTGTGTGGAGGGGCTTTGGGGTTGGTAGTGCATATCTCCCCCAGACATCTTGGCAGTCCATTCTACGGCATCAAAAAGACGTACAGGACAAACGCTAAAGCATGAACAAATATCTGGAGGCTACCTGGCACGTATGTTTTTGGAATGTGGGAAGAAACTAACCTGGACTCTCATTCCGCTGAGTTCCACGCGGCTCCACATCTGGACTCACTGCCATTGGGAGGGATTTCAATACCAATCAGGACGAGCCAATCAGGATTGCCGGGCGGGATGTGACGTATCAGGGAAGTGTCTGGCTCATAGCGAGGAAGCAAGCGGTAACATTGATGCTATTTCATCAGTGTTGTCCAATCTACTGAATATTAATTATTTTAAAAGAACACCAGAGAACGGCTTTGAAGGCTTTTATTAGTGGAAATTATGTTTTCGCCCTTCTCCCAACCTGGTTTGGCAAGAGCTTGTAGCATGTCAGTAAAGTTGACAGACAAGTGATTTATTCAATCATATGCAAGCATTTTTTATAAGGCCCCTCCTTCTGAAATACGTCGCCAATGGAGCAATCCCAGACAGATGTGTGGAGCTCTGCAGAACTACACCCATCTGGCCAGAGAGTCAGGTTAGGAAGAAACCAAAGTGCCCAGAGATACATGCAAGAAGGCACATGACAGGATTTAACTTTAGGATCTTTTTGCCTCAATGCAACGGCCCCATGCAATGCATTACCGTGTAGCTCCACAATCAAACTAAAGCTTTATTTTATGAACCAGTTGAACAGCTGTTTTTCTTTAGGTTTTGACCAAACCGAATCAAACAGAACCGCATAGAGATGCAGCATGTTAAAATCTGAATTATTAACTTCACTTGTCTATTGTCACGTCAAAACAGAGTAAACAGGCATGACAACGCCGTCAGCGGGAGCTAGGACCGGGTTTATCGAAGGCTAAAGCTGTGTGTGTTGAGTCAGATCCCCCTTTGGGAACACATTACAGTTCTGCAGGGACAAAACACCTGTCACTGACAAGAAAAAGAGTGCATCAGTGATGAGTGAGTTATCCATCCATCCATTGACTCTACTAATTACCCTTGAGGGGTTGCTGAGGATGTTTATCTCCAGCGGTTATTGGGCAAGAAGCAGGGTACACCCTGAACAGAGGTCTCCAGTCCATCACAGGGCGACACACATGAGTACAGGCGTGTTTTTAAACTGTGAGAGAAAGCTGGAGAACCCAGAGAACCCATGCATGCACAGGGAGAACATGCAAACTCCATGCTAGAAGACCCCAGGCCAGGGTTTGAACCCAGGACCTTCTCGCTGCAAGGCAACAGTGCTAACACCACCGTGCAGTTAATCGTAAAACAAACCACTAAGTTTATTATTTACTGCGATTTAAAAATGTTAAATTTCTAAACATATAACTGGCATTGATTTCTGATTAGGAAATCCCCAGTTTTACATTTAGTTTATAATCGTTTGCTGGTTCGAGTCATTTCGGTGACAGGGGGTCCGTGAAACACATTGCTATAATATTTCTACTTCTCTAGAGCGCCATCAGCCACGCTGGTCATAAATGTATGGGAAAAACCATCAGCAGATCCATCGGTGATCTAAATAACTGTCAGTAAAGATGTCTGCGCTGATGTTAAACATACACAATGACTAAACCATGTTTGTACCCAGTTCTCTTCATCTTCTTCCCTTTCATTCTTTCTTTTTAACATTAAAACAAACGTACATGTTTTAACTCATTGATCTGTCTTGTGTAGCCGGAGATCCGGTTTGGGGGAGACAAAGTGAGACCTGATAACAGGTTCATCCCAATCAGTTACAATACCTGAAAGCTGATTTATCACAGTAAATCAATTAAAAAAAGAAACTCCTGCATTGTTCAGATTCATGACATATAGAGATTTGTTTGAAGGATTCTGGCCGACACGTCGAGATCTTCCAGACCAAACCTGCTCATCTGGGTCTTTATGGGTCGTGCTTTGTACACTAGAGAGTGCGGTCAGGGATAAATTTGTTCAAAATATCATTGCATGATTTCCAAACAGACTTCCAAAAAGCTGAACTCAATGATGTGGAGGTGTGAAGGAATACCTTTTTGAATGACCAATTATGTGACTTGATCCTTGGGCTAATTTCTCTAATCCAGAGTTTCACAATGTTGGGTTTCAGTCGCTGTTGCAATATCCGTATGTGTGCAATATTGCAGTTGGAGAGGACTGCTTGGACGCTCTATTTTATAGTGTATAATATTGCAAGTGTCAGGCGCTCCGTGCTGAATATCTGTAGCACGTTTGGCCTGCTGAACCAACTAACTTCCTTCAACGCCCACACCGAGCCTATTTCCTAAAGCTCAGAGAGCGGTGGGGTATGGAAAGTGTCCTGAAAAGCAAAACAGAGTTAATCGTAACCGATGTAGTTTTGGCAATTTTCCGCAATGATATCGCAGTTAATATTTATAGAAATTGTGCAGCCCTAATCTGCCATGAAAAATGATGGCGGACTGGACGAAATCCGTCATTCTAAGAAAAAGGATGATGACATAAACGCTGAATATGTGCAAACCTCTGACCTGGACTGTAAACTAATTCACTTTTCTTTTTTAAAGACAAAGAGACAATGCATGGTTAGTTTATTTGCTCTAGAAAGACAAAATACACATTCTGCCTGTGAGGGTAAAAGAAATATACACAGTAATAATAAAAAATAAATCACAAAATCTGCAGTGAGTTTACAGTTTCCAAACGCTTGACCCGGATCATGTGGGCTCTGTGCTGGGGGTTGCATCATCTGCAGCAGCAAAGCGAGTGCAGAGATGTTAATACCACCCTCTCTGTGTTTATTGACTTTAGAAAAAAGAAGCAAAGGGGAGGGGGAGAGGGGGGCAACCTGCATGCGTGTGTGAATATTCATTCTGGTTTTGACCAGGAGCATTGATATAGTACACTGGGATTACGCACATAAATTTACACTCCCACACAAAACGGTGGAAATAACTACATCTTCTCTGAGGCTGCGTTGCATATTTATTAAGGCGTAGCCGCCCCTGGCCACATGCTCGCTGTATTGTGGTGGGATGGGAGTGAGCTGACTGTTTGGTGCAGAGGGAATGCCCTGAGTCTCAGCCTGCCCTCCCTGTTACTGTGATAAGGGGGGGGGGGGGGGGGCTTCAGCAACAGGCCGAGGAGGGGTCAGCTGGGATTTGACGTGTGTGGCTGAATCCTTCTTATCACCTCTGCTTTCCCTAACAGCTGTCTTGGGA
>NW_023396888.1:30000-97406 GCF_011125445.2 Fundulus heteroclitus
GACCTTCTTGGCAACAGTGCTACCCTCGGTGCCACTGTGCAGCCCCTCCAGACATGTTTCATTTAACTTTTAAGATCTAAACCTGGAATTCTATAATTCCTGAAAAATATTCTGACTGCTTAGGGCCCGACAGACACTCTGGTCCGACCGTCGATCTCTGGCTAAAAATATGATTGTTGCACTACGAGCTGAGCATACGCAGGTAAAACAACTTTAAAAGACAAATTAAAAAAAAAAAAAAAAAAAAAAAAAAAAAAAAAAAAATCACACAAAAACAAGACTGGTAAAAAAATAATAATAAATGAACATACAGTTACCGTGACACTGAAGAAGCATGGCCCTCTATACTAGGGCAGATCTGCTAAAAATATTGATAGTATTACTACGCATTACATTCTCCACGCTGCAGCCCCATAACGTTTGTTGCGCCAAGGTTAAACTAAAGGTTGAGTAGAGCCAGCTTCACGATCCCATGCAGGAAAAGGGCTTTCAGACAGAATACGGTCTCATATTGACCATCTCATACTTGGAGGTGATGAAGACTCTTAAGTGAACTTCCTGCTTTGTTAAATTGTGCTTTTGCTCCTGTTCTGTTAGCATCCATCCCCCTGGGACAGTCTCTGGTGACATCTATTATACGTTTCCGTGTCATTGATATATCCCATCCCTAATTTGAAATAAATTACAGCAATAAATAAATGCTTTCTCTAAAAAGCAGCAAAAACATCCATCTTTGTTTTAAATCAAACGACATCAGAAAAGTGCTGGAAAAAAAACAAAAACATTTATTACTCCTGCAGGTAATTTACATCAACGTGGCGCAGATTACAATAGAAAATAGTGTCGTACAAGACGTCCAAATATTATTTCTTCATTTATAGATACAAGGAAACGGTTCGATCTGAAGGAAAATGTGCATCCCGCAACCAAAACATCTCCCAGACAGAGGAGGATCATGGATGTTCTGTCCTTACGCAGCACCTTGCAGAGGAAGAATCGCTCTTTGGACACATCTAAAACGCTGTCTTTGCACTGTTAAAAACCTCCTTTGAAAGCCTTTTACTGCTAGACTTTTAGATATAAAACCAGGTTATGTAGTGAGAAACATGCAGACCTCCTGCCTCTTCTTATGACTGTAAGGTTTAGTAACTTAAAAAGTTAAATTACCATCTTTTATATTAATAATTTGAGTGGAGATTGCACATAACTCTCTGAGGGGCGTCTCCTTTATGCGATAGTGTTCAAGTCGTCTCTTTGTCTGGGGTTCAACTGCAGAATGAACTGGGATATGTATACACCTTTGATAAGAGATGCAAACTCTAAGGTCAGTTTATTTATAGGAATAATAATAAAAAATTAAATCCATCCAAAATCTGTCCACGTCAAGGCATATGAGGCTGATTACATGTTTCCAGTGCAACGAAAGATGTCACTAAACCAGATGTCCAAAATGAGGAGAAGGAGCCAGACATGTTGGAGAACAGATGTCTCCAACAACACGTATTTCATACACGGAGTCTCTGACGCTTTGCTTCGGCTCAGACGACTGGCATGAAAGCTCTAAGCCTGGCCAGCAGCCAGAGCCAAACACACTCCCCGTTGTGCTCCACCTCCATTTTGCCGTGCGGCGGCCTTTATTTGAGAGAGGAGGAGAAGACGGTCGCGCTGACTGGGGGGTTTAGACGGAGAAGGGAACCGACCCGGCTCCTCTCCGGGCGGACCGTGGACTCCGGCTCGGGGCCGTCGGTGAGGAATGAGGGAACGTGGCGGCGGAGGCCTCTCTCAGCAGGAGCAGTTCCCGCAGCCCTTCACGCTGTTCAGGATCTCCTCCTGCAGCTTCTTCCTCTCCTCCTCCTTCTGGGAAAGCCGCTCGGCCGCCGGCTCCGCCGAGCTCCTGCCGCCGCTCAGGATTTTGCTGTTCTGGGCGTTCCACAGATCGGCGTATAAGCTGCCGGGGGTGGCGAGGAGGGCGTGGTGGCTGCCTCGCTCTGCCACTTTGCCCTGGAAGCACAACAGAGGAGACGGTCACACGTTGAAACAAAACGGGGGAGACGGAGTAAGCGCTGCTTCGTGACCACGCAGCGAAGACTCTAGGACGCCTCCCCAACAACTGTTGCCTTCCTCTTGCAAAAAAAAAAAAAACACAAAGTCGCGGACCGAACGACAAACACTTTTCCTCCTACGCAGCCACACACACAAATGAGGGCATCCCCTTCCCCCACCTCGGCTGAGCGTGCAGAGGTGTTGGCACAGTCTTTAGCGCGCCCAGGACGAGCGTGCGAGTGTACCCTGCTCGTTATTTTAATGAGCACCCCAGGCAGTCCTCTGCTGGTGACACTAGCAAACACTGTGGCGACATCACACGCAGACGTGCCTCCTCGTCACAGCCCTCTGATCCCCGCCATCTGACTCCGGGAACATGGAACGAGACGAGCTCGGCTCGCCGCGCGGTTCAAAGAAGTCTCCTCTCATTTTATCCTCCCGCTCGAGCACCGGCGGGAAAAATGTCAGCTCACCCGCGCCGCTTCTAATATTAACTCTTACTTTCTAGATAATAACCGACTTCACTCCTCGTCTCTTTTGTGTTTTTTTTTTTTTTTTACAGCCTCGCGCCGCGCGGCTTTGCTTTCCGCTTGCTCGGACGCAGAGAAGCGATTTTCGCTTCTGCCACGGTTTTAGAACAACGGTGGCTTGTCAGAGAAGTCATCTTGCGGAGCCGTGTATAGCCCTGAACGAGGCCCCTCCAGTGTCTGGGAAGCCGGCCCATACATTATTAGACACGGAGACAAACAACACGAGCCATCTGACCAACACAGCCATTCCACTCCGTCTGCTTTAATGAGCCCTTATGGAGAAAATAATACATTCTCCTCTGCCGACACTCGTCCTGTTGTTGTTGAAGTTAATGAGAAAAGTCAAGCAAAGCAGGTTTTTATCACGTACGTCGAGGAAAAAGGTAACGGGGGAAATAAATGAGTGCCAAACCCGGCGCGGCGGGCTATAGTCTCATTGCTGGCAGACGCGGTGCATTGAAGGTTATGCAGAGTGCAGGTCATTGTCCTTCCCTTCAATGCAAATGTATCTAATTGGACTGGCAATTAACACCCGAGGATGTTTGGGCTCAGGAAGTCGGCGGCGATGTGATTTGCTCCTCCATCACACCGATGTGCGGGCTGTAAATGTAAATGAGTGACGGTGGTAAAGAGGAGCGCTCACCTGATCCAGCACCAAGATCTCATCTGCATCTACGATGGTGGAGAGCCGGTGGGCGATGAACAGCGACGTCCGGTCCTTCACCATCTCCTTCATTGAACTCAGGATGTTCTGGAAGGCCAAGAAAACTAGCGTTACTGTTAAGGCACCAACAGGGCCATGCAAAAGTATTCACATTAGCCTCGGAAGTACAAACCTCAATCTATTTTATTGTAATTTCACACAAAAGAGAACAATTGTGGAGAAGAGGGAAAAGGATCCACCATTTCAAAGTTTAACCCAACATAAATCTGGAAAAAAGTGCTGAAATCAAAGGTTTTTTGAGGTATCAACCAACTTCTCCCATCAACTAGCTTCTCTGTCCCTGCTGAAGACAGACATCCTCACAGCGGGAAACCGCCTCCACCGCTGCAGATGAGACTTCTTATGCCTTAGCCAGAAGAGCAGAATGGCTGTAAGTAATAGCTGTCCCACCTGAGCAGCGGATCTCTGCAGCTCCCCCAGAGACACTCTCTTCAGGAATCCAGAATCTTTATTATCATCATAATATGTTAGCATAATGACATTTTTGATGAGAAAGACACAACCAGACATAATCTCTCCAAACCAGTTTTCCCCGCTGAAATCAGTCGATTGCACTGACCAACAACACTTCCTGAGAGGCTTAAAGCGCACAAATAGTCCTCAGCATCTAATAAGACTGATGTTTGAGTCAGAAAGTCAGACAGCAGTCCCTCTACAGACGACCCAGATTCCTGCGCTGTAACGGTAGGTCTGCAGCTGAGCTATGCTCGTGTGTTTTGAAATAAAATAAATGAATAAATAAAACAAGAACTGAACGTTGAACTTTGCCGTTTTTGTTTTCTTGGGTAAACGTGCTTGAAACCTCTCCACGGCCTGACCTATGTGGTGAGCGGATTGGTCTTCACGATGCTGTTTAGTTACACGCGTTCTTCAGCAGACCTCTGAGACCTTCACTGATGGGTATTCCAAAAAAAAAAAAAAGTTAAAAAACAAAACAACTGGACTTTTTTTCCCCCAAAGTTTGAAGACGTTTCGCTTCCCATCCAGAAAGCTTTCTCAATTCAAATGTCTGGTGTGGTGTGGAGTTCCAAGCTTTATATTATGGCCCAAAAAGGCCTTGTTTTGGCTTAGATACCATGCAAATTAACCTGAAACTGGTCCACCCCTTTGTAATTAGGAGTCGTCAGGGTCATCGTTGGTCTGTCTTACAGGGGAGATGTTGTGATCACCTGCATGGAGGTGAGGATTGAGGTGAAAAGTGGAAGGAATCAAACCTATTGCTGCGTTGTAAGTTTGTGAAAGTTGAAATCCGAGTCCTCCTTTGTTGAAAGTTGTTTTTTCTCTCTTAACATAAATAGCTTCCTTCACCCACCTTTCATTTTTCACTGATGGGTGGTTTTAATGCTGGAGCTTAAATTACACACAGCAGGCTCTAAATACACTAGTTTCTCAACAATATTGGCTGCACTGGGTTATATTTAGGGGGATTCAGAGTAAAAGGTTGTAAAAATAATAAAATAAAGGAAAGCATGCATCCTTTCCCCTCCACCCCATACAAGACAAAGTGAAAAGTTTTTAAAACCATGAAGCATTTCTACAGAATCATCCGTTGTTGGTCTAGCACCTGAAATGCTGCTAAAACACGTTAAAGTTTCTGCAGCAATGCGACAAAATGTGAAAAAAGTTTTGCGTGGTGTGAACACTGCCGCGGGGCACCGTGTAGCATCCTGAGCCATACGCGCGCATCCCATAATCCAAAAGGAACACGGCTCGCAATAACGGCGGTGGGGAAAAAGTGAATGAATGACAGAATATATATGAAACACATTCCCACACACATTGATTTGAGTCAATACAATGTTGCTCAGCAACGTCGCTCTTCATATGCTTTTCCTTCCACTGTGTGCATATGATAATTTAAAAAAAAACAACACACATTTGTGATGAGAGGCAACAATAAAAAAAAAAAAAAGAAAAGAAAAACTCAAATAAAAACAGCTTCTGCTGCCCAACTCCTGTTTTTTTTTTTTTTTTTTTTCTGGATAAGTTCAGAAAGATTGTGCTGAACTTTCTCATTAGATGTAACATTTACAAAGACTGTGTGGTTTAAGCTGCGCTGGAGATTAAGTGGGAGAAACAGAGGCAGGTGGCGGGGGGAGGAGAGCATGGGGGGGTGCTGTGTGTGTGTGTGTGTGTGTGTGTGTGTGTGTGTGTGTGTGTCACAGCAGGTATGTGACGCAGGAGGGAGCTGAATTATTGTGTACCTACAGCAGGTGACTGAGTGGGTGTTTGTTCTGCTAAATGTGTGTGTGCAGAAATGATGAGGTGGCAGCCCTGAGCTGCCATTATGCGTGCCACTGTCTGTCTGTCTGCCTGTCTGTCTGCATCGGCAGCAGGACCGACCTCTTCGGTGATGGAGTCCAGGGACGATGTCGCCTCGTCGTACAGGAGGATGGGCGGGTTCTTGAGGACGGCGCGGGCGATGGCGACGCGCTGCTTCTCCCCGCCTGAAACACAGAGGAGACGTTATTGAGAAAGAGAGAGAGAGAGAGAGAAAAAAAAAATAGAGTTGAAGAGCAGCAAGGTTTGACATATGCAAAGTGACAACAGGTCGCCGTTTGGCTCTTCTCATCACCGTTAGCACAAACCGAGGAGCCATTACTCACACAACACTAATGCTGCAGGCTTTGAATCTGGTTAAAAAGAAAAAGAAATAAGAAAAAAAAAGACTGAATTCCTTTTAATTGTGAGGAAAAAGTCGGCAGGGCTCAAAGATTTCTCCCACTGTGTCTGACTCTGCCTTTATTACATGCGAGCGGCGTGTGGCCCCTTGAAAGCGAGCGGCTTTTAGCGAATGTAAACATCGCTTGGCGGTGGAGAGCGCCCAGACTCGCCGCCGGCCCCTTCCTGATCCCCCCGCCGCCGCCGCCGCTCACTGGCAGCTGTCACATATCGCAGCGGTGAAATTAATGAGAACTTAGTCATGTCTCGATTTTGTCCCTTCTCTCTCTCTCTCTCTCCGCATGCAGAAATGTGTGCTGCTGGTAATTGTGCGTTGAAGACAGGAACGGCTCACCAGTCTTATTTACGAGGGGCTCAATGAGTGACGCTAAGAACCCGATTCCACACGGGGTCACGTTGATCGAATTAGAACCACGTACAGGCAGAGCGCCATTAAACACACTTCTGGCTTGAAACGACGGCGCAGCGAGCGATTAAAACAAAACTTTAAAGCCTTTTCCTTACAGGAGTTATTTTGACAAGCGAGACACCTCTCCATCAGAGGTGTAACGTTTCTAAGCAAACGCTCAAAGCGACGGCGCTGCCATTTCATCAGAAAGTGCTAATTCATTTTAGATGCAGATTTTTTTTTTTTTATTAATTAAATTCTAATCAAGCAGGTGCAGCTCACTAAAAATTGGTCCTGAATCTGGTGCCAGTTACCAGTGATTCATGCCAACTAGATTAACGCAGCTAATTGCAGAAAGCTTCATTTTTCCTGAAAAGCGATTCACTTGTCTCATGTGTACCTGCATAACTTTTGTAAGCGACGGAGGAAACTAATGAAACTGAAGAGAAATGATTTTGTCGCTTACGCCGTTTCTGTCAGTTTCAGTTAAATTCAACTCTTTTAAACCAATATGACTTGAATTTAAGAACTCCAAGAGTTATGTAAAACCAAACAAGCCTTTCATATTGATAATAACCTAACAATTTAGGTTCAATCTAACTCTACCACCATCACAGTGGGGTTTTAAGCTCTAACATAGCTTGGTTTCCCAGCTAGGTTAACTTCTTTGCCTTTTGCAGAAGACGCAGAGGCTTCATTACAGAGACTGGACACAAGTTTAGAATATCGAATATTAAAACCAGTGTCTTAAAAGCCAAGCGAGGCTAAAAATATAAGCTCCAACCATAAAGGAGCCGTCAGTGGACAGATTAACAAATATTCTGCTCTGAATTCATTTAACAAACAATAAACAGGGAAAGGCTGGATGTTCGTCAGTCGTTTCGCTCCGACAGGGTTGGTTGTTGTGCCGTCTCATGGGCCGTGTGGATTTTTTTTTTTAGGGTTTTCCACACGGTTTTAATGTTCGAACTACAAACTTTTGCCAACACTGAAACTTAAGTCCATTTTAGCTGTTAAAAAAAAGACAAATTCAACAGAGTTGAGCAAATGTACGACTTTATAAAGACCCTGCAGAGTTTAATCTTGCACAGATTTGCTTTAATAGTATGGACAGATTTATGAGTTACAATACATTTTTGGAAACAAAAATTTCAATTTTGTTTTAATTGATGAAAACTAAATAGAATAAAATGTATTTGCCTTTTCTATTTTACTAGCTGAAGCCTAAGCCAAACATGCCATGTTTTATTAAAAGTAGATCGTTTTTTTAAATACAAAAAAGGATCAATATATCATTCTAGACCTGAAACATAAAAGGGTTTTATCTTAAAACTATTTTAATGTTATTCTTCAATAAAGTCATCACTCTTTATTGTACTTTCTATTCTCTGTAATAAGAACTGGCTATGGTTCACTTTTTCTTCCAAAAAACACTTTCTTTGATTTGGCTGCACTTAGTTATGAATGCTTTTTAGTAAACATCACTGGATGTTTGCGATTCTGTTTACTGTGAAATTGAAGTGAAAGAAAAACAAAAAAAACACAGGGAAAAAAACTGATTTGTAGCCAACAATTATTGCATTATTTGAAAGCGAGTTACATTTGTTCATGTGTTCAAACTTTGCATATCAGCAATATAATTAAACTCTTGGATATTTCAGAGTGGCACCTACACCCAAAACTGATTTAAATTACGCTGATTGGGTTGCAAAAGCTCACGGAGAGCTCCGTCACAAAAGAGGCAACTGTGAGGAAAATGTGAGTGGACTGCAACAGATTTTGTCATTACAGTGTTTGACAGTAACACTGCCACTGAAATCATGCAAAATTTAGCTTTCAAAGAAAAGAACACCATGACAGCTGTGAAACATGGAGGAGGCTCCGTTTATTTTGGAGCACCTTTGCCGCATCTGACAAGAGACCTCAGTCACACATGATGGGCTCTTTTGGATTCTCTTCATCTGTTTGGCCTGGAAGTCCATTTAACTTTTCATGAAATTACTTTTTTACGAAATGTTTGATAATATATATGCCCAAATACTTTGAGTAAAGTAACCTTTATTTATGTAGCACCTTTCACGTGATAAAACCACAAAGTGCTTCACAATAAAAACACAAAATAAAAATATAAAAAGACAAAACAGCATTATTGCAACATCATAGCATAAAACTAGTTAAAAACTAGTTAAAACAAGTGGGTCTTCACCTGCTTCTTAAAAGAATGAACAGTCAGGACGGCATAAAGGCAAAGCATTTCACAGTCTGAGGGCCACAGCTTTAAAAAAAAAAAACGATCCTCTCTGGTCTTGAAACTAGTTTGTGGAACCATTAACAGCCTTTGGCTGGACGATCTCAATCTAAGGGAAGGGGAATATGGTTGTAAAAGGTCTGTAATATAAGCTGGTGCTTGGCCACTCAGGGCTCTAAAAGTAAAGTCTAAAATTTTAAAATGAACCGGTAGCCAATGTAAAGAGATTAAAACTGTCTTTTTCTTGTGTTGGTTAAAAGTCTTGCAGCAGCAGACGGCCGTAGAAAGGATTCCTGGATCAATGTGTGCTTCTGTGATTTTCCTGGACTGCAGAGATAAAGGTCTAACAAAATTACTATTTTGCCATACATTTCAGCATTAACACCTATTTTCTTCTGCTTATACCTACATGCAGTCATGCGAGTAATACTTTTCAACTCTTGAATTTCTACAGCCTCGTGGCAAATGTATAAACACAACTAATTTAAAAAGTTATCTTAGTTCTTCATTTGCTCAGGGAAAAAAAAAAAAAAAAAACAGCAGACATCTGTGAAAGTTCATGAACGTGTGAACCTTAGCTTTCAGAGATGGGGGAACAGCTCGAGTGTTTCAGGTTGTTGTCTTCCTGGATGACCTCGTCTCCCTGGAGATTCAGCCCACAGACAGATGTCCTAACATTGTTCCTCGGTATTTGTAATATAATGAGAAGCTGATTTGTTTTGTTTTTAGTAGCGAGGGAAGGTCCTTGGGGAGCACAGGATGGCAGGTTTATATAAGTACCGGGGTTTGCTAATTTTAACTTTAATTAACAATAGTAACATCTTTTTATGAGAAAACCTTGCCGAACTGCATTATTGTGTGTTCAAATGACTTTGTTGAGCCAGCAAAGCTATGTTTTTGCCAACAATTCAAGTGTTTTTCATTCTTTACACTGATGTGGACAAAAACTGTAATTTCTGCTGCGGTTTCCTTTCTCTTCATGTCACACGACCCGATCTATGCTGCAATATCACTCACTGTCTCGGGAGAACTTTATGTTTTAAAGTGCTTAACATAAAGCCCCAAGTTTCTAAAGAAGGAAAACAACCTTTTCTGTTGGTTTTAGTTAGTTTGCACACATCAACTAGAGCTGCACTGAAATATGTCATCAGGCGGATTATCAACAAGTCGTATCAAAACAGATAGTAGACATGCTAGCTTTGGCCAAGCCAACGGCATGAAAAGGTTAGCAGGAGCAAGACATGCTTTTTATAACTCTGGCGTATATTTTCAATCGGATACATGTTTAGTAAGGGTGCTCCGATTGATCGGTCACTGATCGTTATCGGCCGATAAAGGCTTTAAATGGTTTGATCGGCGGTCTCCATAAAGGCCGATCAGATGGGCCGATGAGACGCACTAACTTGACTCTCCCAGATAGATTTGCTCCGCATATCCATCTGTAAACCTTCCGTTGAAGTAATTTTGGGAAGGGGCGAAAATACTGGTTAGCTGATTGGCCTATGTTGGTGATAGACGGGCCAAATGAACCAATCAGATTAACGAAGCATATGACGTAGGCTACTAACAGAGCGACGACGAAAACCACCACAAGCCAGGCTACTCTTGCTGCTGCAGGTAAAGGCTCGTTAGCTCAGCAAATAAGCAACATGTCGGCAAAGAATATTTGCCGTTTGCTCTTCTTTCAGTGAAGAAATACTCTGTAATTCCGATAAAACTTGCTCGATAGCCACGCTAACGCTAGCGCAACGAGAAGCGCAACATTTTTGTTAAGACTATTAAAATTGAATATATGACATGATAAATAGAAGGCTTCAGATAGACCCAGTGATCGGTGACCGGTATCAACCAATACTGCTTTCAGCAATCGGTGATCAGCCCCAAAAATCCTGATCGGAGCACCCTTAATGTTTAGGTATAAATAATTAGGTTTTATAGTTGCGTTGTTAAACAGAGTTAACCAGAGTTGCTCTGCAGAGACCCCAGTTGAGACAAAATATCGTCCACGGTTCAGAAAAACAGCTACTGGTGGTTCAAAGTGTAACAATGATGAAATCGGTGTTATTTAAAGGCAATTTAAGAGCCATTGATTTTAGTAATTTATATGGCAATCACTTTAAAGCAGTAACAGGCAGGAATATCAGCAAATACCTAAAGTTGGGTTACTCAGACAGTTTTGTGGGATTCCTGATCACAACATTACTCCTATCCTTTCTTATCAAACAAAATAAATAAACTGCTTGAGCTGTTTATATGTATGGGGGGTTGCCTGGCAAAGAAATAGGCACTTTACAATTTAACTAACATATACATAGCAAATGCAGAGGCACATAAATGCCATGTAGGGTTGCATTAAGCATATTAAAAGGCCCCTAGCTACAGTAAGGAATGTCATTTTCTTTTTCATAAATAAATAAAAACTAAATTTTTAATACTTCAAATAAAAATACCTTATTTTTCAACAAACAAACAAAATATGTAACTGTTTTTGACTTCTAATTGCATTGCTGTGAAGAAGATGTTTTTCCCACCCCATAAAATTGTTGATTTTAATCAAAACTGACTATTCGAAACGTTACGGTATTTGTCTGTCTGCCCGTTTTTGGGTAATATTTCGCTTCCTTTATCAATAGAACACAAGCTTTTAGCAGCCAGTTAACATGATGACAGCTGAGCTTTTACATTCTTTGGTTAAAAATGCAACCAGGGGAGTGAGACAAAACGCACAGCTCTGGTTTGAATCTGGGAAACCGCGTTGAATGAATAGACATAAATGTGCAGCAGACCTGACAGCTTGAGGCCCCGCTCTCCAACCTGGGTGTCATAGCCATGGGGCATCCTGAGGATAGCGTCATGTAGGCCTGCTAAACGTGCCACTTGGTACACCTCCTCCGCTGTAGCGTTTATGTTGCCGTACTGCAGGTTGTAGAAGATGGTGTTGTGGAAGAGAACGGCATCCTGATGACAATAAAGCCAGGGAGCAAAATGAGGCTTCTGAGAGTATTTTCATGGCAGCAGTGAGAGAAACAAAGCATGGCGGATCCAAACAATAGGATTGGGGGGTGAAGGAAGAGGAGCAGAGCAAATGACAGAAATATGTTCATGCGCCATCTGTTCAGATCATCTCGGAGCTCGCTAAAGCGAAAATCATCATTGTTAACAATTACTCTGACATTACTCTATGCTAATCATTGTATACAATTCCCCAAAGGTTTTATTTGTATATTTACCATGTATGGACAATGATATTAACAGGGTTCCTACAAATTTTCTAAGTAATACTTTAGACTTTTCAAGAGCCAAATTGTGAAGGATTTCTCGCTTGATTACCAAATAATTGTACCAAGTTTGGTTTTATTATTTATATATTTTACAGATCATGAAATAACCCCATGCAGAGGTTGTCTATAAATACAGCAGCATGGTATGGACAATGGTTTATTACCAGTTTTTAAAAAAATTAAAGGAGGTAAATTAAATATAAATCAACGTAAGAGGCATTTTAAAATTTGCAAATTCAGACTTAAATAACAGGAAAAAAAATATAAATATTTTCTCCATACTTATAATAAAAAATGGTAAATAAACATAATTTAATGGTAAAAAAAGAAAATCTCTGTTATATATTATAACAACTAGTCATGGCTGTGGTGCAGTTGTACATGTGTTTCACTGCTGGGTGTTTGTCAGACCTGAGGTACGACTCCCAAAGCCTTCCTCAAGCTGTCCAGGCTGACTTCTCGGATATTCTGCCCCGCGATGTAGATGTTACCCTGCTGGGGCTCATAGAAGCGGAACAGCAGCCGCACAATGGTGCTCTTCCTGCATACAGAGGGGGAAAAAAATCTGTGTTGTTGCCTTGTCTGTAAGATGCAGACAGCCTCACAGTCTACTGATAATGCTTTCTCTCTTGGAAGAGTGCTGACATTAGAGATGCACCAATCAATCAACCCGACATCAAAAAAACTCCTTCTTTCCCCTAAATTGAGTCTGGTAGATCATCAGCAGGTTAAATGTATATTTTTGTCTCCCTATTTATTAATTAACGTGTTCTATAAATGCAACATTAGTCAGGTAAGCATTAGGGGACATACAGAGCTCAGTATCTGAAACGTGGATGACCAAAAACAACACAAAGGTCCGTCTCACGTTTGCCAGAAATCATCTTTAAGATCACCAAGATGAAGTGAAAACATTCTGCGGACTGAAGAGACAGAAGGGGAACGTTTTGGGAAAGTTTAAATTCTTTTACACCACAACATTTCAGAAAAATAACATTACACCCAGTGCCAAACGTGGTGGAGGGCGTATGACGGTCTGGGCCTGTTTTGCTGCTTCAGGAACTGGGCGACACGCAGAAAAAGCTCGATTGCAAGCGTACTCGGATTATACAGCAGGACAATGATCCAAAGCGAGGCTGCGAGTCCCTTTTCTAAAAACCTTGGCTAAAAAACACAAAAGTACAACAATTTAAGCCTTCTTTTTGGATAGTGTGAAGTTCTTTTTTTTTTTTAAAAAAAAAAGATGTTTCAGCCTACTTCATCATATCAGGTTTTAGTCAAGGGATTCATTTTCATGTAAAAGCCTGAGAATAGCCAACCGTGGGTGTGGGTAGTGAAACTGAACCCAGAGCACTTATTGCAATTAATTCATGATTTAACCAGGGGAGTACTTGTTTCTGCTCATAAGACCAGGTGGTTTCGGACAGCTTTTTTTTTCGTTAATTAATGAAATCATCATATGAAAACTGTATTTTGTATTTTCTGTGTCTCCATGAAATCGTCGTTTGACAATCTGAAACATTTAATTGTGACAAATTCAGGTTAACGCAATTCCATATTCTTTTGTTTGATTCAATAATACAACCCCAATCAAAAAAAAAAAAAAACTGCAGCAAATCTTTTCCTCTTTTATGCCTTTTTATCCTTAGAAAAACAAAACAAAAGCTAGAATATGTTGAAGGAGGAGCCTGATTGGTGCATCTGTAATTGACATTCAATTCACTTTTCAAAAACAGAACCTACCCTGAGCCGCTGCCACCAACTATAGCCACCTTCTTCCCAGCGGGCACTTCAAAGGACACCCCTTTTAAGACTTTCTGGCCCTCTAGGTATTCAAAATAGATGTCCTCAAAGCGGATCGTGGCGTCCTGTGGTGTGACGATTAACGGCGGGGCGAGATTCCTCTCCTACGGATAACCATCCGAGGGGTTATCAGACAAAGGAAAAGAAAATACGGGAGAAAAAAGGAGAAGCATGAGTCAAGGCCTGGAATGATGCAACAGCTTCTTCTAAAAGACGGAGAATGCAGAGACATTCATCGCATTTGTAAGCAGTTATTACAAAAAGCCCTCATCTTCACTCTGCCCTTCATTTTGAATGCTTCAAGGATCAATATTAAATTTTAGCTTCGTACTGAGCTCAGAGATGTGGCCAAGGTCAGCGCTGAATAAAACCGGGCCGGTTGCTGGAGAGTGAAAGTGGCTTGTGCAAAACCTACAAGAAACATTATCACCCACAATCTGCCTCAGTCAATTCATGTAAATAACCCAGAGAGCATTAGGATACACAAATTATTCCACACTCCCCAACATGGAGGGGGGGAAAAAAAGCCACAATTATTATTACTATTATTCTGTTTTTGGTTTGTGAGGCGCAGTTTCAAGTGAAACGGGTAGTTTTAAATAATTTTACATCTGCATAATGGGACAACGTGTTCCACATAAAAAAATAAAAAAAAACACCGAATTCATACAATGCTGGCCTGCAGGGCTGCATCGTTCCACAAGGAATCACAATGGAGGGGGAATATTACAGATGAGTGGAAAAATAACTGGACAGATTCATGTCTAGCACTGTAATTACAGGCTGGAGATGGGAATGGCCTTCTTATTGTCGGGCGGCAGACACACATTTGCACTTAAGTGCACTCATATGACGCAGGATGGGCTGTCATGTTGTGCTAAATAAAAAAAAAATAAAAAAAGGAGAAATGCAGCAACATGTTCCAGCAAAATAAAACTGATAGCTACAGGGAAGAAATACAATACTCTGCGTGCATATTTATTGGCACCCCTGGTAAGGATGTGTGAAGAGCCTTGAAATTAATTCAGCTTTCATTGCAATAAAATAATGCAACACTAAATATTTTGGAAAACAAAAACACTAGCTTTAGTCTGAGTGCAATTATTCAGTGCAGAAATTTTATTCAAAATTGCTGGTGGAATGATTATTGGTCCCACTGCTGACTATCCTTCGCACAGAAACCAAGTAATCTCCAAAATAATTTCACAAGGCTGAAGCACACAGGGGGACCTTTGACCATTTCTCTTAGATCAATTATTCTAAGGCTTTCTGCACCATCTTTAAAAGAGGTGCCCAACCTTTAAGCTTATCATAGTTTATTTTTTAGAATGCTACAACTTCAATAAGCATCAGAAGACGGATGGATCTACAAACTATTACTAATCGAGTGGTCCAGCCACACACCAGCAACACGTTAATTTATTTCTATATGCATTTCTTTTCACAAGGAAGGCTGGTCAGATCTCCTAGTTTCACCTCTACCCCCGGAAGATAAGAATGCGATTGTGATGAGCCACTAAAGACTCTGGGAAGGAAAAAATGGGGGTTGGGGTGCAATTTGTAACAAAAACAGTAATCAAACAAAGGCAAAAACAAAGCCTAAAAAAAGATGCCACCTACTTCCCTGCTGCAGATTACTGACATTTTGCTCTCCCAGAAACAAATACTCAACAAGCTCTCAAATTTAAAGTCCACTTAGTTTAAAAGAATGACTAACTACAAAACTTTAAGAAGTTCACTTTAAGAAGCCACTAAGGGGGGGACATCAGATGACATTTCTTTTCTACATAAAAATGTGTTTTAAAGTTCCTGCTAGTTTTGACAAGTAAAAAGTCCAGTTTAATGAAGAAGATGGGTTAGTATCAGCTTCCTGATGCCACCGCTGCAGCCAGTAAGGTCAGGCGCTCCACGCGGTAAAGGTGAGGGTGCATCCGGCCACATCAAGCATGTTTCCCTACAATCCATCGTTTTTTTTTTTTAACACATGTGGACAGATTATCTAAGTCGAGCACTTCTGAAAATCCTTTCGGGATCAAATCTTTTAGGGCTTGCTCTCTGTGTAGCTGTTGTGCAGAAAAATCAGCCTGTCTAGGAGGCTTTTGTGTTTTCCTTTGCTTTTAGATTTCAAGCCAAACTCTAAGCTCGCTTTCCACTGTGCACACATTCCTCCTTTCAGCTCTCCTTTATTCGGATGAAAATGTAGCAACACAAAAGGGAAGCTGTGTTTTAGCGGCACAAAGTTTGTGTCAGGCTGACAAGTTACCTTGATCTTTGTGTCGACGCTGAGCAGGGTGAACAGAGTGTTCATGTCTATGAGAGCCTGCCTGGTCTCTCGGTACACTGTGCCCAGGAAGTTGAGGGGAAGGGAGAGCTGGAAGAGCAGGCCGTTCACCATCACCAAGTCTCCCACAGTCATGGTACCTACACGAGGGCAACAGAGCAGCCATCACACATCTAGGGCTTTAAAATAAACAATTTATACCCCTTGAACATTTTGTCATACTACAACCACACACAATGTATTTTATTAAAATTTTATGCGATGGAGCAGAACAAAGTTGTCCATATTTGTGAATTGAAAGGAAAAATGACGCGTCAGAAGTCACCAGTTTAATAAATAGACTCAACATGTGTCCGTTTTAAACTCCGTATAAATGCAGCTGTTCTGTGAATGCCTCAGGTGTTTGTTAGAGGATTTGTTTTTTTGAACAAACAGCCTGAACAAACAGCCTCATAAAGACCATGAACACACAATGATGTTTGTTTGAAAAACAGAAAAATGCCAATCACCCTGAAAAACGGTGAGACTCTGTGGTGGCAGCATCATGCTGTGTGGGTGCTTTCTGTCAGCTGACAGGGCAGCTGGTCAAGGTTGATGTAAAGCTAGCATGAGCTAAATACGGGGCAATCCTGCAAAAGCCCTGAGACAAGGGCGCAAGCTTCGCTTTCAAGTCAGACAAAGAACCGGAACAAGCAGCCGGAGCTACAAGAGATCGTTTTTTTTAAGAAGCATTTTCATGTGTTAGAGTGACCCGGTCAAAATGTGGGCTTAAAGCCAGCTGACGATGTTTCCATCTAATCTCACTGACCTTAAGATATTTTCCAAAACAAATACACTAAAATGTTAATTTGTAGATGTGCAAAGCTGACAGAGACATACCTCACATGACTTGAAGCTAAATGCACCGTGTTTTTGGACTACAAGGTGCACCTAAAATCCTTCAACTTTCTTAAATATTTATGCCGTGCCTGATAATCCGGTGCACCTTATTCATGATTACCGTACTTGTTGTGTGTACTGACTGATTTTATGTGGTACAATGGGCTCAAAAATCTCTAAAAAACGTGTAAGTACGACTTTGGTAAGCAACAAAGCCGCTCCGCTCAATGGATATTTGGAGCATTACGGTACACTGTGTCACTACCTGATCGGACCCCAGAGCTGTCTACAAGACTGCCTGACTGTAATGTCTAAACCAGAAGTGCATTCATGTAAAGGCAGCCTGTGTCCGGAGTACATGCTAGCAACAATAAGCCAAGTAATTTATTTTAATATAGAAGTTACGTTTATTTTGGCCTTATGTTATAAACAGGGCAGTGTAGTCCAACTACTCTGTTCTCCTGACAGAGTCGGATAGTGAGCTGTGTACGTGAAGGGGCAGAGTGATATTACACACTTGGGAAGAATATTTAATGCGCCTTATAATCCTGTACGCCTGATGGTCCACTGCAGGGTGGATGGATACCAATGCACGTCACACTTTTTTGGTTTTATCTGCAAAAACCTTTGTAACTATGCAACCCCACCACCACCTCATGATTATGGACAACTTTGGTTTGGTCTATCCCATGAAATCCTGTTAACATTATACAGACGTTTGTGGTAATAGCAACATAAAACATAAAAGCTTTGACTTTTTATTAGTTTAGCAAAGCTCTATCATTGCATACATATTTAAAAGTAAAATGTAAGAAATAAAAAAAATAAAAACTTCCCATTTTCTATTTCAAGTTGTTGTGAAAGCAGACCGAGCATCTCCACCCCCTGTGATTTCATTGTCTGCACCAAGGCTGTTTTACTTCCCATTCATGCATGCTGTGCTTTGTTCTCATTTAGCTTCTATAATAGACTGTTCACTCTGGGTTTTATTTGGCAGTTTCATCTGTGTGGTTTTATCTTAAAGTTTTTTTCATTACGCTTTATCAGAAGATTTTATTTCAACGAAAATCAGAGGCAAAAAGAGTTCAAACTCGATCCAGAATCTTTTTCCCACTTCCCCACTTGAATTCAAGGACTGGCTAAAATTTCAATTAAGGACAGTTCAGCATCGAGGCCCCAAATTTAAGCCACGTTCACACATAATCATCACAAGCTTTTAAAATGCTCACCTGCTGTAATGCCTTTGCTTGCCAGCAACATGATTGCAGTGAGGCCAACACTGAAGATCGCACTCTGGCCAAAGTTGAGCATGGCGAGCGTCGATGTGGTTTTTAAAGAGGATGACTCATAGAGCTTCAGGAACTCGTCGTACCTTTGAGCTTCGTACTTCTCGTTATTGAAGTACTGCAGGCGAGACGAGAAACATGAGGGGGGAGAGACGGGAGCACAAGCCAGGGAAATGAACAAATTCGCAAAAGGAAGGAAGGGAAGTGCAAGTTTAGAGAGAAAGAGGGAGAGACACAAATATGGTTGAGGTCAAAAGTTAAGGAAGCATGGAGAGCGGTGTCAGGCAGATACACACTTTAGCTCCAGTCTGCCCCGAGGCTGCATTTGTTCTCGGTGACCGCTCCGAGCGGGCGACCGTGTCTCCGTTGGCCTCTAAAGCACTTTTTCATGTCCGTGTCTTCATCTGCTCCCAACTGATTTTAAAAAAGGACATGAAGGCGATGGAACAGAATCCAAAGCCCGCTTTGCTGAACTGGCAACAGATCTGAAGCTGTGACAGAGCAGAGCGACCGTGGCACAAACAAGCTACAGATATTAGGCAGTGAAGCCTAATCATCACTTCTTAACAAGAATTACAGCTGAGTGTTCGTCGCTGGAACGGCTTCTCTTTCTATTTACACGTGTAGCAGCTTCCACAGATGCCTGCATTAACGACGGAGAACGTAAAGCCGTCTTGAGTGTTACCCTACACAACCAGCGCTAATTATAATTAAGACAGCTATCATTAAGAGAGAATAGCTCATGCGTCAGCCGCGTACACACCTCATAAATATAACGCGTAAAAGAAGAGAAAACAATCTACAAGTCTGCTGCCAATTACTTAATATTGTTGCAGCACTGTTTGTTTAGTTTGCACTATTGTTTCCCAGCTCGGGTTAAGTGGGCGATTTGCTCCTCTAGCTAACAGCAGTGGAGCAGCACAGCCACCGACTTACAGCCGATTTGCATATAAGAAAATGCAGTGAAATCGGAGGGGGGAATCAGAAAGTAGCACATGGAAGACAAACCGAAGCAGCGCGAGGCACCGCGCTCAGGTTCTCATGCAGCCCTTTGTAGAAGTGGAACGGATTTATGAGTGGGTGGAGATCTAATTACATATGCACACTCACAGCTGAGAGTGATGCTAAATCTGGCCGCATTGACACAGATGACACAAAATAACACGGAACAAGATGTTAAGGAAAACAGGACATAAAATTACACAGCAAGGAAAATAACACTGGAACCAAATATGTTTGGAACGGCCACAGCAGCGCTCAAAACCCGGTCTAGTAAAACACTTTCAATTCCTTTGAATTTCCTTGGGGGAAATGTGCACCAGCTTCAACATTTAAACAGGAGTTCCTATCGTTTTAGTTAGCCTGGTAATCAGTGTTTAGCTTCATTCCTTAAGGCTCCAAGATAAACTTTCTTGAAGTTTCTCCAAGCTAGAAATGCACTGAGAAATGGGTTGGTGATGGGATTCTGCTCATTTTCAGCTGGATCTTCCCTGACCAATAACCAGCCAGTCAGACTCAAAGACCAGTATGTTGCGCTACAAAAAAAAAAAAAAAAAACTCAGGTGTGGATGCTGTTTATTAGAGGAGAGTCAAAAATTTAACTATTGGTTTTAAATACCTAAAAAGGAAACTGATTTTCTACCATGTGTCGGCGGTCCATTCAGGCTGTTGGGGAGAGCAAGACTTCACAAGGAAACAGGAAAGCTAAACAGAGTTCAGCAGTCTTGGTCTTTTTCATCCATGCAAGTTTAAATATTTATCATGGAACATATTGGATTTAAAAAAATACCACCAATTGCCACCAGGGTGGGGGTGGTGGATCACATTATCACGGTTCTAATGCAAATTTTGGGAAATAATCTTTTTATTTTTTTTCAAAGTAGGCATATTGTGAATAAGAACAGAGTCCTCATATTGAAGTTACAAAAACGTTTTTCATGTATTTTTTCCTTTCTAATTGTTCTAATAGTGGTCATGAACCCGCCTGGCCCCACATCCTAAACACAAAAATGGTTTGGCCCGGTGACGCAACTTCTGACTTTAAGTCCATTCGTCCGCTCCAGTATAGAAAGTATGGGGCTTGAAAGGGTGACGTCACCACCGCACTGCATCCTGGGAAACCCGGGTATCAGGAAACCAGCTTTTGCTTATTTATGTATACATAGCCTTCATCCCCAACTCTGACTTTGTTTTCTGGTTTTAAAAAGTTAAAAACAAGGTAAAAACATGCTGTGTCATTAACTGTCACACTCGTTCACACGATCACTTTGGAAAATTATTATTAGACTGGTAAGTTTGAATCAAAGCTTGTTGTGCTGTTTTACACGGAGCTTTCAGCAGACCGCTAGCGCTAGCCTAGCCAGCTGAGGCTATAAAAACAGGAGTAAAGGAGATCCTCCACAGTATTAATTAATTTAGACATTACGTCATAAATTGTCCTCACTCCTTGGAGGTTAACTGTGATATTTCATTATAACTGCGGTAAATTAAAAGTAATAATTGACATGTGTGTTTCTCAAAGCTTGTTATTGTTTCACACAGAGCACTCAACAGACTATGCTAAAGCCAGCTAGCGCTAGCCTAGCCCACTAAGGGTAGCAAAGAAAGTGAAAATAAAGGAGATCCTTTGTGAATTATTCCTACTTCATAAACAAATTAACCAATGAGCCCCTAAATATTTGCAACGTAAATGCAGACTGGATGCCAGGCTTAAATTTACTTTAAACACATTTGTCCGGCCGACACTCTGAAATGACGAGTTTTCTCTTTAAGCAAAGAATTAGGTGACCCTGGACCCACCCAAAATGGCGATGGCATTTGCAAAGTCACGTGCCCGTTTGAGCCCCATACAATAACAGGTTTGCTACAGGCAAAGAGAGAAAAAACCTGCAGCTTCCACCTGGCACTCTGCTCTCGGTCCAGCAGCCGCTCCATCTCTTTGACGTAAAGAAACGGTACCGTGATCTTTACAGCCTACCTTCGTTTACCTACAGACCACAACTCGACCTCTCTCTCATCTCCTTGTCTTCTGCTGTAAAGGCTAAAATTAAGTCAGCAGTTTCGGTCAGAGATGTGCTGTGTATTCCTGCTAGTGGAAGTTATAATTGGAACTGGTCCGGTAAGTAAAGTTTGGAGGCTGGTAAACGTTAGCAGCTGCACTGTTTCCCTAAGTTGCTCTAGACTGATGTGATGTTACAAGCAGGCGCGTCACCACGGCTGCACAGCGGATTTGTGGCTGGAGCTGAACGGCCATGAATAAAATGAAGATATTGCTGTACTAAAGGAAAATTCGGCCCATTTGGCGGTGGAAACGGAAGGTGGTGGGGGTGTAGACCAAGACCAGGTTATTTACAGCAATGTGACACAAACAATAAGGGTAAAAGCTGCAACGTGAACACATCAACAGTCAGCTGACATTTCTATATGAAAACAGCCTGGAATAGCAGAAATCTGAGCCAGAGCAGTAACCTACAGCATTATCTGTGTCACTGACTGGACCTGAGGAGAAAACATTTCATAGAGTCCAAAACAGCTCAGTCCATTTGTTGTGACCGGATTGACAGGAGCCAAAAAAAGGGGATAATTTTAAGGTGGAACAAGAACGGACAGAGCCAGAAAAGTGAATTTAGTGAGTCAGCTGTGACGAAATCAACAGTAAATAATTCAAGAAATTAACCGGATTAATTATCAATGTTTAGGAAAAAGAAAAGGTCAGGAGTGGTAAAGCAGAGAAAGGCAGAGGTGTTGTAAGCGTGGCTGGGTCAGAGGGTGGTAACTCACCTTCACAGTCTCGTAGTTAAGCAGTGAGTCAATAGCTGCATTTCCTGCTGCGTTGTCTGCTTTGTTCATCTCAATGCGGAAGCGAGTCCTGTGTGCAGAGACACATGCACGGTGACCTGAGTGCTTTCATTAGTACGCTTCAGCCAGTGGGTGACTCTTTTTTTTTTTTTTTTACCGGTAGCACAAGGAGCCACACTGAGGTATTTACAGAGCTTGTCAAGGAATAACAATCCTGACCTACAGACAGACAGAGAAGTCACAGAAATCTTCCTACCTCCACTGAGTAACAAGAATTGTGAAAATAGTATACGCTGACAAGGAGCCCAAGGCCACTGCTGCAAACTGTCCGCCGCACTTGTAATACTGTGGAAGAGAAGAGCAAGACAGGGCATCTTTATGTGCAGTAACTCGACATTTTGGAATAAAACCTCCAGAAACCACCATCATGCTCAGTGACCCAATACTGGTATCACGCAGGTTTTTTTTTAAAGGGGTAGTCTTTTTAAACAGTCACTCAGACAGAAAACTGTAGGAAGTAATCAGGCTAACGCTTTGAATTTGGGGACCCCGAAAGAGAAAATTCTGGACGATCTTTCGCCAACAGGGTGAAATCCTAGTAGAACCCTTCATTCTGTGGCGTCAAAAGAGGCTTGGGGGGGGGGTGGGGTGTGCTCAGGAGGACATTAAGCTGCAATAAAGCTGTGGGATTCATCAGTGACACTAATGGACCATCCTTCCAACAAGTTCAAACCCCATTTACAATGTAAATGAGACAACATCTCCGAAAATTATTTCCAGACAATCGGCTGCAGGAAATGTCAACGTGATGTTACCGACACAGACAACCCAGCAGGAAAAAATAAAAAAAATAAAAAGTGTAGAAAATCACAAGACGACATCTGTGAACTGACTGTCCAAGAAAAAGTAAAATGAAGCTGAGCCTTGGACGGTCATTCGGGTGATTTTATTGGAGCTCCAGCACATAAAATGCAATTAGTTTAACAGATAAACATTCAAGCTTTATGAATCCTACTTTAAAATTATTATTTATTTTATGTAAAAAAAGAATTGAGGGTGCGAGCCTGCAGAACTGACGACGACTCCTGGATAGGTGTTGAAACGTTTTTAGAAAGAACTGAACGAGAGTCCGGATGCCTCTTTTCCATGATGACGATTTGATTTGGTAAAAGTCGGCTCGATTCAGTTCTAGATGGACGGTTTTCCATTACAACCGAGAACCATGCCACCGTGGGTACGGCCGACATACCAAGACACCGCTGAGAGTTTTTCATCAGCCGCCAAGCATAAAGCTGAACGGTCCTCTGCGTTGGACCAGACTATTGGTTTGGGGGGCTTCCGTCTTCATTCAGGATCTAATGATGTTCTCAGGTAGCTGCTACGGATGTTGTCTGTTTTTCTTTAGATATGGCAGGTAGGGCTGGGCGATAAATCGATTTAATCGATTAATTCGAATTTACAATTCTTTAAGATTTCATTTTTGGAAAATCTGGATTTTATTTTGCCAATACACTCATTGGGTTTCCATGAAGAGAACAGCATGTGATGCTGAATATATGTTTAGGCAAATATGTTGTCAAAATATTGTTAAGTAGAAACTTTTTTTTTTACCATAATACGAGGTACTTCATTTACTTATTTACTTTTTTTTCAACTTAGTTTGAAGTTCACAAGTGCAGTGAAGCCTGTTCTTAGCTCAATGTGTAATACCACTAGCAGCAAAAGTTTTGTTATATTTTCATTGTTTATAATGGCACGGCTGCCATCTTGTTTTACAAGCATGTTTCACAGCTTGTTTTTAGTTGCACTTTGAAATCAGGTCAACTCCCTGACGAAATGCTTGACATAAAAAGCAAGGTTTTAAAATAATTTCTTTAATTTTCTTTTTATGAAACAAAAAGGAGGAAAAAAAAAAAAATCAATGAATCGGATATGGTATGATAAAATCGGAGATTTATTTTTTAATCCATATCGCCCGTCCTAATGGCATGTCTGATTGTTGTTTTGGAGCAAAAACAAAAAGTAAATCCACCCCTTAGCGAATCATCGACCAACAGGCTTCAGACGTCAGTTCCATGTAACTGGTACTAATAGAAAACCTAAAAAAGTGAGTCGACCATCTTCATGATCCCAAAGATTTTTGGGAAAATGTTTCATGGGTGGATGATCAAACGATCGAAACCGTTGTTTTCAGTCCCAACACTCACCAAAATGCCGCTGACGAGGGCCATCTCGAAGACGGTGGGTCCCAGATTGAAGACGAGCGCGCTGAGCACAAAGGAGATGCCCCTGGTGCCGCGGTCGATTGCCTTGGACAGCGCCCCCGTCTGGCGGCTCAGGTGGAAGCCCAGGTCCAGGTTGTGCAGGTGCAGAAAGACGTTCTTGGCGATGCGGCGGATGGAGCTTTGGGCCACTTTGCCGAACACAATGTTCCTCAGCTCGTTAAAGAACGCCGCACAAGCCCGAGAGACACCATCTGGGGACGCAGAGGAGACGAGGAGGGGGGGGGGGGGGGGTTTAGGACACCTCCTGTGAAAAGCAGGGAGGTTTGAATGGTACAGAAACCATGTGTGACCTTTATCTACCACACAGATAACCGCTCTGAAATAAGACACAAATGTCATTTAAACGTTAACACCCTGAAGTGAATTACTGTATACTGAAGCAGATGAGATTTTCAGGCCTTTTGACTGCACTAAGCGAAAGGCTGCATGAGGTGGAGGGACCTATCTTACAAATCATCGCTGGCCTGCAAGCGCTGCAGCGCTCCAGCAACAGCCTCCCACCAGTAATTACATACTATGATGCTCTGCAAAGCCCCAATACACAGCAGACTGAAGACAGCGAGGGTGTCTGAGCGTGCTCAAAAAAAATAAATAATAATGTGTGCGCGCGGGTCACAAGTGTGATCAGAATACTAGAAGAGGGAGGCGGACTAAAAGAGAGTGTCATGGAAAGTTTTCAATTACCAGGCTTCGACTCAGCACTCCGACACTTTCTCTAAACGACGAGGGTGGGATGCAACGAAAGCGGTCTTTCTTTACACCGTTTTAATTATTGCTTAAATTTATACTTAACATGATTCATTTAAACAAGCGTAGTTAAATAAAATTAGCAACTTCGCACACAGGGGAAAAAAATCTATAAAAAAACGAGGGCAATTATTTGATCTCACGAAACGCAGACAATTGTGACACATTTGCACGGCTAGAGTGGCTGTCGCAGATAGATAAGAGTTTGTGCCGAAAAGATACATGCTGCCTCTAAGCTGTGCGAACACATGAGCAGTCTGTTGAGACCAAAGTCAGGGTGATAATCTCTCCGTCTGTTGGTCTTCACGGGGCTGTAATGTGGCGTTAAATAGGAATGCTCATCTAATGAACAATGTGTCCACATCTGACAAGGTATGATGGGCACAGTGCAACCCTGACAGCAAGATTACACGAGACACTGCAGGCTTCAGATCCACGCGCCTGAATGTCCAAAAGCAGGAACAAAAACACTGATTTGTGTTGTGATTGTTCCCCACATCCCTCCTAAATGGGCAGCATCTTACTAAATGTTCACAACTTTCCCCCCCCATTCCTGTCACATCACAAACCTCACGGTATTTTGAGGAGTTTACATGTAATAGACAAAAAAAGCACATTTTAAAAAAGTTATTAAAAAGAGTCAAATTTGCACAGCACCCAATTTATTCTATAAACAAGCTGTTATTTCAAAAGTCACTCAAATAGTACATATAGTCCGCCTGTGCAGCTGCAAACCAGGGCTCAACGATTTTGGAAAACAATCAAATTGTAATTTTTTTTATCTTAATATTACGATTTAATGCAATTTTTTTCCCCAGTTTAATTTATCATGTCTTTTTAAACATAGAAAAACAACAAATAACTTTGTTTCATCGGTGTGTAGATCAGGTGCTAAAAGAGCCACTGCATCTCAACTCGGAGCAGAAATGATTGCGTTCTGCCTACGATATATTTCAACCAAAATTGCAATTTGATTTTGACTTTTCTCCGCATTAACCACAAGGAACAAAAATGGCCTCTAGATAAAGATGTTTGTAAACAAGGACTATTTAAGACAAGGACTTTTAATGTTTTTGTTAAGCAGAATATTATTCAAGAGAACAGCTTTTCATTGATTTGGACATCAATCCTTGTTCAACATAAAGTGCAACCAACAAGCAAGTCTGTGTATTAAACTGATTGACCAGAACTTAATGCTATGGTGAGATTCCTGAACCTTTCTGGTAAAAACAGTACAATTATATAAACTCTAAAACAAATAATAAAATTAGAATATCTCACTGCTGCAACTCTCTTCCCTTCCATGTGGAGGTAAACCCACTTTAAACATTTTACCGACACCTGAAGGACATCTGATTCACTAATTGTTACATAGCCAAAAACTGCAGAGCTCTGCGATTTGGAAATTGTGTTTTTTTAAATTGCGATTATATTGCAAATGCGATTAATTGTGCAGCCCTACTGCAAACCAACTAAGAAATGGCTGTCACCTAAACTGACGGGCCAGGAAAGGAGCGTTAATCAGATAAGCAGCGACGAGGAGCATGAAGCCTCTGGAGGAGCTGCAGAGATCCAGTCTGTTCACAGGACAATTATTAGTTTGGAAATCCACAAATTTATCAATTAATTGGAGTGGGGAAAAAAAGGTCCCTGTTGAAAGCATGCTGTGACTCTTGTTTGCATTAAGCTTGAGCTTCTGACTATATTGGTTTGCAATAATATATTGTGTGGAATATCAATAGCAAAGGATTGCTTGGATGCAATCTTCTTTAGAATATCATATTTTTTGTGCAATGCATTGACACAATGCATAATTGCCCTCATCATCTTCTTCTTCTTCTAGACACTTAGCATACCAATAATGCATTTGGCCAGCCGAACAGCCTAGCGACTAAGAGCCCACACAAGATGCACATGTTCAGTGGCCAAGATCCTTAAAGTCCCAGAAAAATCATGAGGAAATTCAATGATGAAGGGAGAATGAAATGAGTCAAGAGTATGTGGGTTACTCATAACCTCCAACATAGTGATGTTCAGCAAAACTATTGTAATTCCATGTTTTCCTGATATCATACACCCGAACCACAAGCCATGTAGGAGTCACAGCAGATATGTGAAACACGGTGCTTTGGTCAGATGAGACCAAAAATATATCTTTTGGCCAAGAAACAAAACTGCTATAAAGGAAACGTGATGTGTGACAACGCACATCATCCCCACTGGGATACACGGCATTGAAATCCTGGAAGTAGGGCTGGGCGATATGGCCTAAAAATAAAATCTCAGATTTTATTATAAAAAATCCAAATTATACATTTTCCCCCTCATTTCTTTTTCAGAAAAAAAATTAAGTGCAACTGAATACAAGCTGTGAAACATGCTTGTAAAAACAAGATGGCAGCTCTGTCATTGTAAACTATTAAAATATAAAGAAATGTTTGCTGCTAGTGGTATCACACAATGATTTAATAGGCTTCACTTGTGTAACTTGAAACTAACTTAAAAAAAAAGGAAATAAAGTGCCTCATATTTGGTAAGTTTCCTCTTTACAATATTTTGACAATATATTTTCCTAAAAATACTGTATATATTCAGCATTGCACGCTGTATTCTTCATGATTCCCAATGAGTGTGTTTGTAAAAATAAAATCCCGATTTTCCAAAAATTAAATCTTCAAATATTGTACATTTAAATCAATCGATTAAATCCATTTATCGCCCAGTCCTACCTGGAAGAAAATTGTTAGAGGCTGGAGAAGAGGGTGCCTTCCAGAAAGCCAGCGCAAAATGGAACAGTTTATATTAAACATATTCATGCATTAGAATGGAAATCCAATTGATAATTTGGGACAAAATTTGGAGAAATGACTTAGATACTTTTAAGGCAATCTAACTGAGCGTTGAGATATATAAAGCCAGTTAAGATGTATTACTGAAACTGAAGTGAAAGCAAGTTAAAAACACTACTGACCTAGGGAGAAAAAGACAAACATGTCGTACTTCTAGGGCTGAGCGCTGTGGCTTAAAAATAAAGTCTAAAATCTTTTTATACTGAATTCAATTAGTATTCGATTTTCTTCCCTTTTTGTTTCATAAAAACAAATTGCTGAAATAATTTTTTAAAACGTACTTTTATTTCAATAATCTCCTCTGGGATTTGACCTGATTTGAGTAAGTACAACTTATTACTTTAAAACATGCTTACATGACAATATGGAAGGCCTCGCCATAGTAAATAATGAAAATGTAACAAAATATTAGCTGCTAGTTGTAAAGCAGACTTCACTTCATTTGTGTAACTTCACACAAACTTAAAAAAAATAAGTAAATAAAAAAAATAAAGTGCCTCATCTTAGGTACTCCTCTTTGCAGCATTTTGATAATATATTTTCCTAAACATATATTCAACATTGGATGCCATTACCAAAACACTTTCCCCTTTTCGGGACTGATATAGAGCAAAGTTTCATGGAAGCCCAGGAAGGTGCATAGGAAAAAAAAAAAAAAAAAAAAAAAAAAAACACTTTATTTTCTAACATTAAATCTTTAGGAGTTGCAGATTGGAATTTTTCACCCAGCCCTACATACTTCATTGCATTTATTTTGAAAACCTTTTGAAACCCTGTATTATTTTTCATCTATTTTAAGGATAATGTGCCACTTTGTCACTCTAATACATAAAATCTCAATTAAATTAAACTTGGAGTTGAAATTGTGAAAAGGTTCACAGGGTGTGAATACATTTGCAAAACTCTGTAAGTGGATGTTAATGCTACCGCTTGTTGGAGTCAGATTTTCTTGTATTTAGAAAAAAATAATAATAATAAAGTAGATAAGCATAATAATAAAATAAAAATAAAATAAAAAAATAATAAAATAAAAAAATTTCTGAAACTAAAAATAAGAAATTCATCCGCCTCTGGATAAAGATGTATCAACTTCTATAAAAAGGGATGAAGTCAAACGCAGAGAACGGCTAAAAAAAATGCAGAAGAGGTTGCGTAGCGGCGTTCATATGAATGCTGTAGCAAAGGTCAGCATGTACGCCACAGAGTCCTGCAGTCTCCTCGGACGAGCGCAGCACCTGGCAGCGAAATACGAGTCGTGCACTTACAGCCTATCAGCATGGCCGTCGCCATGGTAGCCACGGTGTTTGGCGCGTCGCTCAGGTTCAGCATGTGTCCCGACATCTGGTTAAGCTCGTCCACCGCATACTTAAACATGAAGGGCACGATCACATTGGTGAGCTGGGAGGGAAGACAAAGAGCCGCTATTAGGAGGCGGGAAGGGAGAAACGTGGAAACAGCTCAACGTGTGGCTGGGATTCCTTGGACAGACAAGTTATTACAAACTAACAAAATATGACCAACTCGCTTTGATTGTAGAGTAATACAAGTGTGATTGTATCGGACTGCATGATATGAGTCTGGAATGAACTGGACTGATTTCAGTCATTTCTGAACTGTGTCTCCACTGGAAAAAGGAAACTAAAAGTACAATTTTCTTGAAATGAGCGTATTTTTGCTTGATTTGATTAGGTCAATAAGACTGCTTGCCAAAGGAATAAGATTTTTGCACTTAAAATAAGAATTCATCTCCATCACTTATTTCAAGTGCCAGATATCCAATTATCTTATTTTAGGGGTAAAAATACTCATTCTATTGGCAAATAGTCTTATTTAGCAGCTCAATCCAAGGAAAATGTACTAATGCCAAGAAAATTTTACTTACTTTTAGTTCTCTTTTTGCAGAGTCCCATCATGTAAAGAGCCTTGAGATGATATCTGCTATAATTTAGCAGTAAATTAAATATTTAATTAAAACTAAAAAAAGAAATCAGTGAATTTTGCCACACAAACTTTCCAAACCGGTTTGTATTTTAAAATGCAACCAATCTGTACTTTACTACTAAAAGTAGTCGCTCCTCTGCGTTACAGAAGCATTGTTTTGAGTAATATCCCTTTCTGGCGTGCCTGAAGATTTCTAACTCTTCTGGGAAGGCTTTCCACATGGGTTAGGAGTGCATTTATGGGAATATTTGACCATTGTTCCTGAAGCACATTAGTGAGGTCGGACAGTGATGTTGGACGAGAAGGTCTGGCTTACATCCCCTGCCCCAATTCATCCCAAAGGTATTCTATCAGGTTGCATTCATGATTCTGCAGTCAGCCCACGTCTTCCGCACCAAACTTGCTCATACGCGTCTTTATGGACTTTGTTTTGTGCATGAATTGAATTAATAGTTTGTAAAAGACACGGTCCTTCTGAAATATGCCCAGCAAACATCTTGAAGTAGGAGAGACAAAGAGGAAAACTTGGTAAATATTCAACCTAGAGACCAACAAAGGCTGGACTTATTATGTGGCCAACACATTTTTCTTTCCTCAGAGAAGATGCTATAAAGACTCTTCGACAGCATAAGGGCAACTATTGCTCCTCTTCCACGGTGGCACATTGATTCGATCCCGGTCGGCTTGATTCAGGGAGGTTTTACATCACAACTGCAGACCACGCCAACGTGAGCGCCGAAGAGTCCGACACGTAACGTTTTCCATCAGCCGCCAAGCACAAAAATGTGGCCGCCTCAGCGTTGGACTTTGAGGGTTTCCATCTGCGTTCAGTATCTGATGAGGCTGTTGTGTGTATTCTTAAATGTTGCGGGTCTGATTCTTGTTTTGGAGTTGCTCTAGTTGCCCAAGAACAGTGACTCCGCCCCCTAGCGAATCAATGACCAGTTGTCTTCTGATGCCTTGAGCCGACTTGTTGGAACAAAATAAATACAGACACTAAAAACAGAAATGGTTCCACGTAACCGTTACTTATGAAAAAGCCAAAAAAGCGAATTGACCCGTAGTAATCCTCTCTGAATTGGTGCTAATGGAAAAGGAGAATAGTTTCTCCATTTTGGCTCCTTTTCTATAAAGAGTAGAAAAAAAATGTATTTGAAAAGATCTACTCCCACACTGATAATCTTCTTCCAAACACACAGTTTTGATTAAATGTCCCCCCTCTCCCTAACTCAGGCCACAGGAATTTAATCCAAACACACCTTGTTTGTTTCAAGATAATTTCAATACCCATTAACAAGTGTACACCCAGTGGACAAACACCCCAGTGTTTGGTAAATGCTTCTGAGGTTCTTTTGAACCCAAAAAAAAAACATGTTTTCATTTTTCATTTCAGAAATCCAATGAAATCCTCTTCAATCGTGTTTTCAGGGTCATCCAGACCTCAGCTGAACCTCCAACTGAGGCAACAGCTATTAAAATGTTTTGCCGTCTTCTTTTAGCCCTCTGATACTTTCTGGGAATCAATTTATGCTCACTTGTAGTTGCTAAGCAGACGTGTAGAAGAGCCATAATCATCAACTTCAAACAAAAATGAAACACAAAAACAATTCAGTTGGTGGGCGATATATCTATGTAGTAAATTAGTTTTACCTTTGAAATTAATTACTGAAATGAATCACATTTTCAGTAATTCTCAAAAATGTTTCAAATGCATCTGTATTTAATCAGAACACTGGGTGGATAAGTGAATGTAATGTCTTGGGTTTCCACGGTCATTTTAAATGCGCTTTAAAAAACTTATTAAAAAACAAAACAAAAAAAAAAAAAAACACATAAGGTCCTCTGGCTTAAAATGTAGTTGACAACGTAGCCGTGTTTCTTTAAGCCTCTTTTGTGCATGCACACCTCACACTCCAGGAGCAGGAATGTACACAGAAAATCCAACACTGACGATGTAAGTGCATTTTTGAGGATATGTGCAGGTTTAACACAATTTTGTGTCATGTTATTGTGCGTGTGTATGTGTATGCTCTTTTTGTACTGGATCTGGTAATGCTGGAGAGGAGCTGCTGCGTCCTGCTAATGGAATTGAAATGGTTATTAGGGCTAATTAAAAGCACAGGGACAGCTGTGTGACTCAGTCTGGGCGGTCCGCTGCACATTAGGACACGCAGCCAACGCTGCATCACACGGCGCAGCATTTTCACGCTGAACCGCCAAACCCTGAACACACGAGCAGGTTTCCAGGCTCCTTTTTTTTTTTTTCCTTAACTATCAAGTTCCCCATTAAATATTCTTCATAAATTGCGCAAATCAATTAAAGCCAATGTAAAAGCAAAGCCATTTATCCTGCCAAAAGCCACATCCCCAGGGTTCTCGCGTCGTACACATGGGTATTACACTCAGACAATAGAAGTCCTCTGAATCCCCAAAGGAAAAACAATATCTACCACTTTGCTACCAAGACAACAGAACATGACACAAAAATAGCCCGAGCCTATTATCGCAGAGCCAAAACATGTCCTCAATCCTGCCACTAATAAACGATAAGGTTGGATGCGCTCTTTTAATCCATTAACGGCAACCACTGGAGATTAAATTGACACTGTGTCAATCCGTACCTGGCGATATGTCATCCTATAATAGAGATTCGGTGTCAAGTAGCAGAGAAAGGCTTCGGGCTACGGAGAATTAGCTTTACCTTACGCCACGAAACACCAGACGGGCACAGAGACACAGAGAGGGCTTCGTTCGAGGCCAACTTGTGTATAATCATTCATTTGAAATGGAAATGTCACTGATAATGTGGCTCGCGGAGGTGAGATGCACTGTAACCGCGTAATTATTCCGTTGATTTAAAAATTGCATCCACACAACGGGTGGTTTCGGTTCAAACAGACAAATTGGTAAAATGGAGGTTAACTCCGACCACGCAGGAAAATAGAAGGAGTCGATTGGATTGTGTGCACTCGCTCCCCCCCACTCTTGTAGCACACGCCAGAGGGAGCCGTGCTGGGCGGCAGCAGGACACACTTATTTGGGAGCTTTGAATTTGTGATTATTTTCCAGGGTGTAAATTAGAGACTATCAACAAAGGAAGAGAAAACACATCACGCACTGATTGATGCATGCAATTAATTATTTAAAAGACTGCTTTAAATGCACGCCGCTTTTAGTTTTACATGGCGTCTCCTCCAAGTGCAATCACTTAACGCAAGTGCTCGTGATGTTTCAGCAAAAAGGTAGTTGATGCAGAGCGAGGATTTGATTAGAGGGGAATATTTAAAACTTAAACCAGTGCTTCAAGCGATCTGTTTTGCAACAACTTGCAAGTTTATTTCCAAATATTGTCCGGGTTTTCTACACATTCTTAATTTGAAATGTACTTTTGTTTCAACAAATTTATGGCTTTTTTTTCAAAGAGTATTCGGGACATTTGAGTAACCTTTACTACAACTATTAAATCCTATTATCTGTAACAACCCTATCCTGAAATTGTCTTCAGATTTTTGGTACCTTATTCCTGTTTGACACTTTAAGCAGAAGCACAGGTCTAGATCCATATATGTAGCATATTCACTACTTTATGAGTGTTCTTTCATTACAGTAAATACGGTTGGATCTGCAGACTTTGCTGTGGCGGAAATCGGAGCCCCTTATAACAACAAGACTGCATCACATGACCCTGCTGAGTACGGCTCTAGTCCAGGGGGTAGTTACACTTTAAGCTCTGTCCTTTTTTCAAAGCTTTTGGTTTGTAACACCTTGAATTCTTGAATTTAAAAGGGCCTCTAATCTTTTATATTCTTTTGCAACAAACTGGACTCATCTGCAACACAGCAATGTGATAGCTATTGCTCAGTGTATTATATTGTTTTGACTCTGAAATTATTTGACAGATTTTTCACGGTATGTTAAAGAGAACAGACGATATATTGCTGTTGGGACTTGTGTTACTTAGTTATCATTGGTATTATACCTAATGCGAACCTAATGAATATAGAGTCAATCTAAAGGTTTTCATTCCTCAGTCACAAAAATCCTGTATTATTCTTCAAACAACTTCTATCACATGCCATACAAACATCCATCCATCCATTATCTAACACGTCCATCCCTATTGGGGCCGCGAGGGGTGCTGGTGCCTATCTTCAGCGTTCACCGGGTGAGAGGCGGTGTACACCCTGGACTGGTCACCTAGTCTGTCGCTGGGCATACAAACAGATTAACAGATAAACAGATGAAAATTAAAATTAAAAAAGGTAGTCTGCAATTTTTATGGATGTTTCCCCAAGTCCCTTTTTGAAAAACTGCGCATGCCATAGACCGCCTAACCTGCTCTTCGGCTCCTCAAGGGGATCGCGTGAAACAAAAAAAATCTTCCAAATCTACTCTGGTCTTATTTCTTTCTACTGAGGTCTTCCTCTTCTTCTCATTAAAATAAACACGGTCCACTTCTTGCGACTCTCAGCCATTTTTAAAGCATACAGTGAGAGCAGCAGAGCTACAATGAACAGCTAACACCAAAGCTAACTGCTAAGCTAACTGGATACGTAAACATTAGAAGTGTGCATTCGCAGCCAGCAATTGGACACTAACAAGGAACGAGCACGCACAGCGGCGTTACGAAGGGTGCGTCAGAATGATTGGCATGTGGGACAACCAATAGATAGGGTCATAACCCCTGAAACTTGAAAGAGGGGGGGGGGGGTGAGATTATGTATCTGAATACATGATGTGCTGACCACTTTCAGGATGGATGGACCATTTCACATAATATGACATAAGTGTTTCTGAACAGGATTACCAACTATAGCTTTAAAGAGCGGAGATTGAATGAAGACAGATCAAGGGTCATGCCTGATTACTGGCAGCGGTGCTCGAACTGAAGGAAGATTTCTGAAGGGACTGAGACGGAGAAGTGGCTGACTGTCACCACTGGCGTTCAGGCACATCCTGTTCTACATGGATTAGTCACTGCTGTTTGCCGTCCTTGGATGATGTGTTGTATGCTTTAGGGCAGAGTTGTTCGAATATTTCTTAAAAAAAAAAAAAAAAATGCCTCAAACAAAGTTTACCCACTTTAGATTTTTAGCATGCTGCTGGTATTTTTTAGGTTTATTTTGATGTGCTTTGGACCTTTAGGTCTCTAAAAAGCAGGATCATATCATGCTGGAGAACTCAGAAACTACTAAATCAGAGCTGCGCAATTTATCAAATGGTAAATGTGATTGCAGTAATAACGTACGCAATGTTGCAATAGCAAAACGATGGCTTGAATGGAATATCTGGCAGCACATAATATTTTAAGTCCCTTGCATACAAATCCTACATCCCAGTGATATTATTTGGCCTGTTAGATTGACTTTCTCTACCCTCAGTGCTAGCAATGGGTATTTTTTTCCTTAGTGGCTGAGATGCTGAAGCTCTGAAAGAGCAGTGAGGACATGATGATGAGGAATAAGAAATAAGAGTCAGAAAACCTGGGGTTATTCATAACCGATATTGTCATCAGAACATTCAGGAATGGGTTAGCATTTATAGGCTATCAATCTGAAGCGTCAATAGCAATACAACAAAAACGCAATATATATTTTCCCCTTGCTTAACAAAAAAAAAAAACATCACTGCTTTCCAGGGGGGGAAAAAAAGCATTGATGGACCAAAGCCAAGGTCAGTAGGTCCCAGAGATGTCAAGTGGGAACAACATGGAAAAAGCCTTCCTAAAAGAAACAGTGCTGCAAAATGTGCCCTGGAAAGGCTTGATGAATTTCAAGCATGTTCTGTTCTACACCACAGGCGATCTCTGGTAGTTTGTTTCATTATTACTCATTTATGGAATCAGCAGTAAATGGTATAATAAACTCAAAGTGCCCTAACAGGTTGTCCCTGACCCCCTGCCTGTAAAAACACTTTGCCCTCTAGTTAAAAGGAAAGCCTCTCCGTTGTTGCTTCATTCAATCACTCCTATATGGCGGATTTTTGAACTCTGAGTCCAGAGACTCCCCAATAGCAATTTGTAGCTTGTTTATTAAGTTTGTTTGTTCAACATCGATTACCATTTTCATGCAATCATTGAGATTTCCACCGCGGATTTTCAGGACAAAGCCAACTACAGGAAACAAAACCCTGGGTGTTGTTTCTACGGCTCACTCGATACAGAAAGCAAAATAAGTATGTTCACCAGGACTTCTGCGAGTTACAGTAAGTTACATTTAAAACATTAACGACCTTCTTGAGACCATTGTGATGGTAACCTAAGATTGACATAAATTAAAACATATCCCAATATTTTACTCACCTAATAACTAAAACAACCTACATAAAACCTGGGTTTTAACTCTTGTTAAACAGCCTCCTTAATATACCCTATTTGATGATAAAGGGGGAGATTGTGGATAGCATAACAAGAACACTTTGGTTTTAATTGCCTAAGAATACAACACAAAGTTGACTGTATTAGCAGTATTCCTTTCAACCATGCTAATTGTTTCCCTCCATCGGTAACAGTAGGCAGGCACTGAATTTCCAGTTTTCTTTTAGCTCTGAAATGCAGACTTGGATTTTGTGTTTCTTATTTTATTTTTTTGGCATCACACTATCACTGCTTGCAATGTGAACCTTTGCAATGGACTGCTAGGGTTGCAAAGTTAGGAAAGGTATAATTTTTCAAGTACCATCAAGTCAAATTCGGCAGAACAATAACATTTCTGCCTGGTGTGCAGACTTCCATTAGCCTTAAAGCTCCTACCTTATGTATATTATCAGTGAATGAGATGTCACAGTGATGCTTAAATTTTAATAAAGGGAAGGAAAAAAAAACATCTTAATCAATTTCATCATAGCTCTATGCTATTAGCTTTGGGATAACGGGTCTCCCTGACATTGTGCAGCCCTCTGATCAAAGCAAAGACGAACTCTGAGGGACTTCATGCTGGCGGATAACAATTATCAAAGCCACACGTTTCCAAAAAAGACTTTATAAAAAGATTAAGGAAATTTACTGTAAATAATTGGCTGCAAAAGCAGCCACCAAACATCACAAAGATGGGTCCAAATTAATAAATGGGCAGTACGAAAACTACCATGGCAACTGGCTCCATTTTGTACCTAAATAACTGGGTATAAAACGGCTAAATGTGCAATGATCCGGCACCCACTAAGCAAAGAAAATAAAAAATTTCTTATAAAGCGTTTACACACGCTGAGTGCCCAAAGTGCTGTACAGGTCCACAAAAATAAAAGAAACAAAATAAAAAAAAGAAATAAAATAACATCTACAGCAAAGCTAATAGAAAGGCAAATGGACCAAATGTCACCAAATCTACTAGCATAAACTTTTCTATAAAATTACCTTAGCTCCCGCTAGAAGGCCAAGCGAAATGATGACGCGCGCCCGCAGGTCGGGCCGGTCCTTTGGCCACACGTAGGTCATCATTGCAGAGAGAATCTTGGCAGAATTCACTTCTTTCAGCTGTAGCAAATACACAAAAATAAACAAAATATTAGATAATTTCCAATCTTTCTTGTTAAACACGGGAAACATGAATAAAATTGTGTGTATGATGATTTTAACTTTCTAATTTGCCTTGGGCCTGTAAATATGGGCCAGTAACGCTCATTCTGCATTCAGTGTGACAGTCGCAGCAACCCTAAGACGACACTGTGGGCAGACACATGGAACATCAAATGTCAGCAGGGCTCCCCTGAGAGATCCGACGACAACAACGAGAGAGTCTCCAGGTGGACTTGGGCATCCAGCCTGACACTACAACTCCCAGGAGACACCTGGGCTGTCATCCCAGCTGAGGCTGAGATTCCGCATGTGCCAGCGCGGCTGTTTACCCACACTTCCACACACATCTGCCACGGGGACCCTCGGCAGGCCACAGAATACGCGGTAATTCCTCTAATCCACTCAATATGGTGGCACCATGTTACAGCCCTGCTGTGTGGCAGCCCCTTGGAGCAAATTACTTTCAAAGGGGATCCATCATCCGCCTCGAAGCAAACACAACCAGGCAAAGTGTTACACTGCAAAGGGAGATCTACTGATTAATATACAACGTAAAGAGACTGTAAATATGACAACATGTAAAAATATATACTATATAATATTGTAATTTATATAAAAACTGCAACAAAAACTGTCCAGATTAGAGCTATGGTGGTAAAATGGGCGGATTTAAAGCAGCCAATCAACCTGCTTCATCAATATTTTCCTTTTTTATCAAACGCGGACGTTTGTGACATTTAAAATCTATTTAAAAGCCTCAAGAAATCTTTTGAAAATCTATCTAATGGTGATTTGATGAGCACAGATACAAATGACGACACTGTATTCAGATGCAGCTTTACAGGAATCCCATTCGCCACTATTAACCACCTGTAAGTCAAAGGGATGAAAAGCTAGATTAACTCTGACAATGTCAAATCAATACCCTCCATGCTCATTGTCTGACACCAGCGCTAATTTTACATTAATCCCTCATTTAAGACTTCCAATTGCTGCGTGTTTGATGGCAGAGAATACACACATCAGCACGAAACTTTCCATCGCTGACTGAGCAAAGCTACGGGCCCTCACCACATTTTTGGGGTCTGCACTCAAACCGCTGCCCGCGTTGCCGTGCCAACATGTCCGCTTGTCCATGACCTGCGAATGCTGTAGAAACATCAGAATAAAGTCATTACAGGATTGTCTTTGAAAGCACTTGTTTTCAGCCGTTTGTAAATAAAAAAAATAAATAAATAAATAAAACATTACTCACTTTGGCTCCCTCTAAAATCCGCCGACTGCTCTCCATTCTGTTTGTGCTCCATGTCGCTGTCCGTAGGTGTGGAAGGGAGCTCAGCTGAAACACAAGAGGCCTCATAAGACTGCTGCCGTGTTTTTGTGTCGCGTCTGTTTTAAAAAGGCTGAACACGCTGAAGCAGAGCAAATACGGCGCTGAGAGAAAGTATTTGCTCGCATGCATGTTTTTTTCCCCGTCGTTTCACTTAAAATGTTTCAGATTTAAAAAAAAAATTGTGACGTCAGACACAGAAAATCTGAGTAAATACTAAAAGCAGTTTTGTAATTGTTGAAGAAGAAGAAAAAAAAAAGATATTTACACCAACCTACCCAAACTCGAAATTATAATTATAATAATCTTTTGGTTGGATTACGTTTCAGTACCCTGGTTACTGTCTGACATGTAGAAACCAGAATTTTGCGGAAATGGAACCCAGCTTCACAAAAAGTAGGGTAACACATCATGCTCCAATCTGGAGAATAATTTAGGAACAGATGAGAAATAACGTTACTATCGTCTATCAGTTTAGAAAGGGTCAAAAAGCCATTTCTAAAGCTTTGGTACTCCAGTGAACCACAGTGAGAGTCACAAAAATGGACAAAACACAGAGCAGCGGTGAAGCTTCCCAGGAGTGGCGGCCCACCAGAATTACTCCAAGAGTGAATCAACAACTCATCCAGGAGGTCACAAAAGGACCCAGAACAGCCGGTCCTCATCTCCAGAGGTCACTGGGCGAGAGGCGGGGTCCACTGTGGACACGTCACCAGTCCATCAAATGACCCAATTTCATCCAAAAAGTTGTAGAAGACTCTATGCCATGCCAGGGTAGCCTTTTTCCAAATAATAAATCAAATGATCGTTTGAAACATTTTCTTTTTACGCAGGCTCTTTGCCTTTTATTCAAATTATTTTTATGCTCTTAAATTATTTGTATGCTCTTAAATCTCTGAAAACCCACTAAATCCTAAGAACAATGGGTGCAATAGAAAGGTTGAGATCTTAGGATGAAAACTACAGACACACCAACAGAGGTTGAGCTGATAGTTAATAGTGGATCGATTTAAAATAGCACACAGGGCTTAAAGCAACCCTAACCCCTAGTGAAACGTTTTTACGGTTGTACCGACTACTATATTTATATATAGAGTTGTGGGAAAAGCCAGTGAGCAAATATTGAATAGTTTATTTTCCAATCACACCATATTAGAAGCTTTTTAATCATTTACATTGTAACAAATCTTGCGTTATTGCCAGGTTGCTTCTATGCTCAACACAATACTCTGAGTTTTTGGTCCAACTCGCCTGATTGTAGCAGCTTCACTGTCATTACCAACAACAAAAAGATCTGTACCATCTACAGCAGCACACAAGTGAGTCGGGCTTTCTGGATGAATCAAAGACGCGTTATAGACCAGCTGAAGTTTGCTCCGAGGCTACCAAGCCTCTACATGTCTAAGACATAGGCCTGTGTCTTATACCAACCCAAGTTTGTATTCAAAGCCTCTCGTCTAATAGGAATCAGTCACCACTCAATATATGTCATTACTGATGAGGCCGCCTCATACTGTGGGGGTGTTTTGGTGTTCGTTTCACTTTCACATCAGACAAGTTTGAGTGAAAAGTCTGGATAACACTGGACTGGTGTAGCAACTACAGTAGACGTGGTCCAGTAGAACAATCTCGCAGTGTGATAAGCTCGAGTATAAATACCCCGGTTTCACGGTTTTAAAAAAACGGAAAGGCATGACATTATTTGGCCGCTTTATCTTAAAAAATTCTTCCAACTGCTGCACAAATAATTCAAAACATTTATTATTAGAGCTATAGTGTGTATATACGAGATTTATTGCAGTTTATTTCTGACCTCCAAACATATTTATGGTAAACATAGAAGAAACATAAACTTTATTAGTCTACATCGTCTACAACGATGCGTAAATCAGAGGTCTCTGTGAGTTGGTGTGTTTTTATGAATGTAGGTGAGTGGGTGGTGCAGAGGGCAAGCTTGTTTTTAACCTTGTATTTTCCTTTTGCTCCGTAAACCCGCTCCGTGGTTCTTCTTCTTGTCGTGAGAAAATGTCAATTCATAATGAATGTGAGCGCAATCCAACGAAGACTAGCGGCTGTTCATAGTAATGAAATCAGCAAAAGGGATTGAATGGTGACTTTGGAAATAATTCAATAATGCATCCTGACTGCAAACTTTTTTTAAACCAATCGGCACAGAAACTGGAGTGCACTGGTTTATAAAAAGCGTTGAATTGCCATTTATGCATCTCTTAATAAGATGGACTGACCAGACTACATGTTTCTGCATGCAAACTGGACCTGGTTGTTTTGTAAAATGTCCCCGTAGAAATAAACGGAACTGAAAGTAAACTAAAATGAATTAGACGGAGAACCAAGTTGTTTTTGTCGGCTTCAAATTGCACCACAGCGTTGGCGCTGTTCCATGCCTAATCAATAGGTCTGCTGACACGAGATGACCCTTAAATCAGCTGCTGCACCAGTGAACCTGGGTGGGACAGAGGGTCTTATCTAACCTGTCAGATGGACCTGGAGCCACGTGACCGACACTACTACCGCGAGACTCCACGGTTAAGCTCGCGCGTCGAATCCAAAACGCTCAGGCACGTAAATAACAATATCAGGACTAATGACACGCTGTGCAGCGGCCACTGACATCCATGTTTAATAAACAGGAAGGTTAGAAATCACTAACAGCGAGTTAGCAGCTAGCTACCTCAAACTTTTATCGCCCAGCTATAGAAAAAAAGTTACTTTTTCCGTGTCAGCAAATATTCTGTCATATAACCAACAAAGGGCGACTAAACGAGGCCAGTTACTTGTTTTCTCGCCCACTTAAAGTTAGTTAGAGACACTTTTATGTCTGCCCTTGCGTGGAGACTGTGTCCTCTCCGACCAACCCGCCCCGTTTCCTCACCACATATGAGTTTTGTCGCTTGTAATGTCTCCCGTCGTCGGCGCCGCGCTGGCTCCAAACGTGATGCGAGCTCGTCTGGCGAACGAGCAGCGCCAGCTTTCGTCTTTGGAAGTGAAAGCCGCATTTCAGCGGTGCCAACATCGGCGCCATGTTTAACGGCGGAGGAAGACGGCGGTTAGTCAACACGCCGGGGAGGGCGCGTCACATCCGGTTTACGTCGACGCCGGAGGCGGAGCGTCACGGATTGTGTGTGCTGTAGCGGTGCTGCTTTCGTCAGGTGGCGCAGCTTTAACAACAACAAAAAAAACGTGAAGAAGTGATTTAAGTTGTGTAAATGCGACCCAAGCAAAGCCTGGCCCCGCGCTGGCTGAGTAAGTCGTAGAGGTTGACGGTGAAGCACGAAGAAGAACAGGGCCGCGTGGTTTCCGCTGTAGCGCGGCGCGCTGATAAGACAGGCTAGCGGAGCTAACATTTTGACCTCGCCGTGAGAATGCCATGCCCCAAACAGCAGCTGAACAGTGTCAACAGTGGCCAGGAGCACCCGATGAAGCAGGTTCGGTTTGCGAACAACAGTGACGGCGGCGGCAGTGTGCCTGCGATTCTGAGCAGCTCGGAACCGAGTGATGTCCCCACGCCGCCTGTCAGCCAGGACAGCCTGGGACCCCAGCTGAAGCTGCTGCCCCTGAACGACCAGATCCGCGAGTTACAGACAATAATCAGAGACAAGTGAGTCCCCGCTCCCCATGGTCATTATTATTATTATATAATACATTCATTATTATTCACAATACTGTTTATATAGTGGATAATTCTGATGCACCCTTTCCTACAAGTGAATTTCTCCAATGTGAGATCAATAAAGACTATTTTATCTTATCTTAATACAAGTCAACACCCTGTTGGGAAAGGGCCATTTTCTGTGACAAAAGAAGGAAATAGACCATGATAAATCATTTCAAAACTTTGTACACCTTTAATTCGACATATACCCTGTATTAACCAATAAAAAAGTATCTATTACAGACATATATATATATATATATACACACACTATTTACTCTTGTTTGAAGTAGGGCTGTGCGATTTTTGCCAAAAATATATATATATTTTCCAACCAAAATTGCGATTCAGATATTGCTTAAATTTTGCTGTGCATTAATTACAAGAAACAATTATGCCTGCAGATATACACGTTTATAGACGAGGTCAATTTAAAACAAGAAATTAAAATTAAAAAATTGTTTTGTTTTTTGTATTGAGCTGAATGTTTTTATTCAAGAGAAAAGCTTGTCGATAAATTGCAAAGTGCAGCTAGTAAACAAGGCTATGTAATAAACAGTCTTACTTGTACTTAGTTAAATGGCTCCTGAATGTTTCTGGTGATTAAGTAATGACGTAATAAACTCTGGTCCAACTGATAAACTGAAACTATGTCACTGATCTCTAATGAGTAAAAAAAAAAAAAAACTGAAGTACTCATCTCTTTACAAATATTGGGTTACACAATACTATTTCAGAGGATAAAACTGCAAATAAAACTGAAATGAACACATTCCTATGATATAATTAAACATTAAGCTTATATTAAATACTTCACATCAGTAAAACATTGAATGCTCTCTTGTCTCGTTAAATGTAACGTAACCAAAAATGTCATGGTTTTACCATTTGGAAATTGTGTTGTTTTTAAAAAGAAATTGCGATTATAATCTAAATGCAATTAATTGTACAGCCCTAGTTTGACGCACCTTTTTGATTCAGGTTCAGTATCCCACATATTCACTTACTGATATCTGCCCTTCTTGCAGAGGTTCCTCACATCGACTTCCTTTAGATTTAGCTGTGGACTGCGGCCCAAAACTTTATTTAGACTCAAGTTGAATTTTCACGTTAGGCTTGTCTTTACAGTGATGCTGACAAATAACTTCGCTGTTCAGCTCTCTGGTAGTCACCCGGAGGTTTCGGGATGAACTGTAGATGACTTGGGTCACCTGGAGAAATGTCCAGATCCATCTGAAAAAAGGCACGATGCTGCCGCCACCGTGTTTCTCTGGAGAAATGGTTTCCTTTTCGTGTCGCTTTTAGCTTTTGGAATTATTGCCAAGATGTTAATATTTTTTGTTTTTCCTGAAAGAAAGGGCTTTCGTCTATCAGACGCATGGAGGATACAGGGAATTGTTGTCAAATTCTAAATGTGTATATATTCATACATATACATAAGCAAAATATATAATGAAAACCCAGTTCTAGTTTTCAAGTGCTTAAAAGGCTTTTTGTGTTGCGTGTCTTTGTATTTTAAATTAATCTAACCTCTTTGGAAAAAAGGATTAGCCTCACTTTGTCTTACCTAGACTAAAACGTTAACCTCGTTAGAACGGAGGCTGAGCTAATCGAGTGCCTGTTAATTCTTTCAGAACAACCAGCAGAGGAGATTTTGTTTTCTGTGCGGACCGACTGGTAAGATCACAGTTTGCGCAGCAACCCAGAAAATCTCCCACTGTCACCTCTCTGAAGCTGTTTCTGATTTGTCTTTCTGCCCAACAACAGATCCGGCTGGTGGTTGAGGAGGGCCTGAACCAGCTGCCCTTCTCAGAGTGCACCGTCACCACTCCCACAGGTGAGACGGCCTCGCCTACGTTTCTGCTTGCCTTTGGAAGAGCGCCGTCATTTCTGTCTGTTCTTGCTTGATTTCATTTGCCCCCCTCCCCCCTCAGGGTACAAGTATGAAGGTGTCAAGTTCGAAAGAGGCAACTGTGGAGTCAGCATCATGAGGAGTGGTAAGTGAAGCCCGGTGCAGCAAAGCTCACGAGTTACTCTTTCACATGTGAGGACGTATAATAGGTCTAACATCAGTTTGTGAGTCTCCGCTTCTGTAGCTCTGCCTGTGCACCCGTGCTGTAAATTGTAAAAAATACAATCAGTTCAGGTTACTTAGGGTGTTTCAGTTTATATCAGGGGTGTCAAACATACGGCCCGCGGGCCGGATTCGGCCCGCCGAACAATTTAGTCCGGCCCTGTGGCTAAATGTATTATCATTATTTTATTTTTTTTTTTGTTTTTTTCCGTTTTTCTTTCCAGTCTCCTGTCTGGCAATGTGGCAATAAGATGCCACAAAGAGCTCATCAGATTTGACTTTCACAAGTGGAGCAGTACTGCTTTTGCCATAGTGCTCCTCTTGATTTATGAATGTGAATAGTTTTATTATGATTCGTGCGGGGAATATCTCAAATGATATGGACATTACAATGGGAAAGTAGGAGAGGAAAGGAAGAACAAGAAGGAAAAAAAACAAAAGGTGAAAGAAAGAGGAGATAAAAGGAAGAGAATGATAAAACAATTATTGAAAAAAACATGTACTTTGTTTAATTGAAAATATGCAGTTCCTATATTGTCCACGAGGGGCGCTGTGTTTTAATTAGCAGATTAAGCTTCAGGTGTGAAAACATTTAAATCATTTCTTAATTTTTATCTGTTTGATGTATTTTGTCATGCAGGACAGTGTTTTTAAGTTCCAAAAAATGTGAATAAATGTTTTTCAACATTGTACAATCACTGTGATCAGTTCTTATGCATAATGCACAAGTAAATGTTTAACTGAGTAAAAGTATTGTTGAAATTGCACATACTTTTCTTAAAAACGCTGAGGTTAATCATAATATATTGTGTAAAAGTGAAATTAATTTAATATAAAAATCAACAACAAGTCCACTTTTATTAGTTCTATTTAATCTTGCAATGAGTTAACTCGTGTGGCCCTCTTGAGATCAGATTAAACTGAATGCAGCCCCTAAACCAAAATGAGGTTGACACCCCTGGTTTATATAAACGTGCATCCTGTCTCTCTTTTTCCTTTATGGATGCCGTGAGTGCTCAAAACCCAAGTCAAATGTTTCGTTTTTGAACACAACTTTGTCCAATAAAGCTGATTCAGTTTTTGATTTGGGTCTTTTTGTAGTACAAACAAAAGATCATTCCTAAAGAGTTATTAGCTGAAAACGTTGCCTAAAGAAGCCGACCACCTAAAACATGATATATTAAAAAATCAGATCTCCTTTGGCTCCTTCTCCCTACCCTCCTTGCTTTAAGCACACAACGCGCTGTCACTTTCAAGTACAGGGCGCGACAATGAGTGAAAAAGCAAACAATACGTACAAAGAAAAACCTCGAAGGACGTTCAGACAGCAAGTAAACTATTGACAGAGCTCCCTTTAAAAAAGTTAGAAAAAAAGTCTGGTTTCCTGGAAGCAAATAGTAAAGACCTTGGAGAGAATGTAAAGCTTTTATTTTGTCCTGCATGTCTCTAAAGGGCTGTAGTTAAAACCACGAAGGAACGACTCTGAAGTGATACGGCGCCGTATTGTCAGATCATATCTGAAACTTTTCTTTATGAACAGAAACTCACATGTAATCCAAATCGTGTTTTTTTTTTTGTTTTTTTTTATTAATTTCTTTTTCGATTTGGAAAAGAAAGCTGTGTGAACTGAGTTTTGAAATGTATGCATTTCCAAACGTTGTTTCTGGTCTTATAGAATGTTGATCCATCCATTTGTCCATCTTCCAGCCATCAGTTCTTCAGGATGGCTGAAAGATGGACTGAGCTGGACATTAAAGTCTGGAATTTAGTGCTGGATAAAAACGATTCAGAACCCCCGCTAACAGAACCACGTTTGCTCTCCGCAGGCGAGGCCATGGAGCAGGGTCTCCGGGACTGCTGCCGCTCTATCCGGATCGGAAAGATCCTCATCCAGAGCGACGAGGAGACCCAGAAAGCAAAGGTCTACTACGCAAAGTTTCCTCCGGATGTGTACAGAAGAAAAGTGCTGCTCATGTACCCCATCCTCAGTGAGTATCGGCAGGCTGAACACGGCGGCAGACTCCGCTTAACCACCTCCGGTCGCGCCGAAGTGACAACACGCCCCTAATTTAGTGCAAATGCGAAACAACTTTATTTTTTTTTCTGTATTCATGGATTCTATGAAGTCTCCCTTGAGTTGACCTTCATCACCACAGAGTCTGCATTTCCACATCATACAGGACCGTGCTCTGATAATTATAGCTCTCATGGGGGAAATTATACACTGCCTCAGAGTTAGCCAGCAGGCCGCCGAAAAACATAGTGAGGACCAATAAAAACAGCATCCTAATAGTTCTGGTTTCCTGATGCCACAAAGGCTCGTGTTTCTCTTCTTACTTAAAAACTGAAATCACAGCAAAGCTCGGTTTAAAGACCCATTTTGTTTTATCAGGATGACAGAGCGTAAGGCTTACTTAGCACAATTACCAGTGGTCTTGTAGCCTGGAGGCGAAAAGCTGCCGTCTAACCCCGCCTCTGCTGTCTGCAGGTACAGGGAACACGGTGATCGAGGCGGTGAAGGTGCTGATAGAACATGGAGTCCAACCCAAGCATATTATTCTCCTCAGCCTCTTCTCCACGCCTCACGGTAAACCCGGCTTTCCCTTTTTTTTTGCTTTTGCTTTATTATCACCTCATATGCATCTGCAGGGTTGTTCACTGGTGCTGGAGCGGTATTTAAAAAGATACGTTTAGAGTTACTTGGTCATTTTAGGAACCTGCTCTGTAGTTTCTCTTAACTACTGACCAGGTTATTGTGACATTTAATCTAGTGGTTCAGAAAGGATATGCGGTTACTTCATGACCTTTCTTCCCCGTGGATCTGTCAGATTAAAATTTACACCTGAGCAAAAGGCATATTTAAAGCTGAAGGGCATGATGCTATAAATGCACTCTTAGGATACTTTTTTTTTTTTTTTTTTTAAGAACCGTTCTTTGCACTTTTCGATGTCTCGATTTGATGGTTGGTGGAAAGCGTGAGACCGAAGATGAGAAAATGTGTGGAAAAGAACAGAAGAAAATGACACGAAGCAGAAGATCCAAGCTGCCGGGTATTAAAACCAGATGCAAATACATCCCCAGTTAACTTCGCCTCGCTGTGACATTATAAAGTAGTTTATTTATAGCGCTTTGGGTGGTCAGCATGACTGGAAAAGCCCTATATAAGTTCAGTCCATTTACCATTTATTTCAGGTCTTTGGTTTCTTTTTAAGAGGCGTGGAATTAAAAGACAGAATAGCATTGATACCCGTTTTCCTGCCATGATTGGTTGTCAATAGGAGCAGAGGCAACGTAATGCTGCGGCTATAAGAGAGCAGTCACCTAAAAACACACGCGTTCTCACCCTGATGCACGGCCAAATGTGCATTGCCCAGGGGCACATCAGCACGCAACAAGAGGCTGGTATCCAACCCACAACGTTCGGATTGCACAACGACTCATCACGCCAAGCCACAGCTGCCCCTGATGAAACGCTCCACATTTCAAACGGTGTTTAGCAGCAGCCGTGGTTCCTGGATCAGTGGTTCTGGTCCTCTGGACCCACCTGTTGTTCTGCGTTTTAGACCCGTCTGCTCCAGCCGTCACCGCCTCCTGCTCCACCTCCTCAGCACGCAGTTCAGCACTCAGCTTTAAATTAGTACTAGTTTTATTGCAGTGAGATCTCTACAGAAGTTATTTCTCGCAGGTTGTAATTAAAGCAGAAAAGCCGTACTGTGTCTGCAAGTTGTTTTTGAGACTCAAGGTCTTTCAGGCTCATTTTACTGTGTAGTTCGCCACGTCTTGTGCTTTTAGTTTTCCACGGTTCTGTAGCGCCGTTTGTTGACTCACTCCTACCGTACCCTGGGAGGCTGTGCTGCTGCCCTTGATTTTTTTTTTTTTTTTTAAATGCAATCTGTGTGTATTTCCTCTAGGAGCTAAATCCATAATCCAGGAGTTTCCAGACATCACGATCCTGACCACAGAGGTTCACCCGGTGGCTCCGACTCATTTTGGACAGAGATACTTTGGCACTGACTAAAAAAAACAAAGACAAAACGATGATCATTAGTAAAGTGCTTTTGGTATATTTTCTGCAGATTTTTTCTGTATCTCAGTGTCCTTGTCTCATACAATGCTATTTAACAAAATTGTTAAACTGAAATTTAACAATTGATCCTCTTGTATCTATTGCTTAATTATTATAATTATTATTATTATTATTATTAGCTCACACGGAAGAAAGAAACCCACAACAGTTAAAACATGGATTGTTTAATTTTGCATGGTGTCAGCTGATGATCAATAAAGAATTTATATTTGTTTACAGACAGAACAATACATGAAAGTGTAATGAGTTTTTTTTTTGTAGGTCTCAAGTGGTTAAAAAAAAAGGAAGCACCATTCACCATAGTTCAACCACAGCTCAAGAAAAAAGGAACCACATGTACTCTAAGAAATTTACATCTGCAAAAAAAAAATCTCTTATGGATTATAGATATGATTTAATAAAAGCACATTTCTTTAAAGTTTGTCACAAAAAGACCAAAATATACAGACACTGCCGGCAGCAGGTATAAATCAGTAAACCGATATACAGGAAAAAAAGGATTTTGACAATAAATAGACATTAGACAAGACTATAACATCAATGCTTTTCCTTAAATGTTATTCACACCTTGAACATGGTTCAGAAAAAAACCAAAAAGAAAATAATTTCCCTGACAGGAGCAGCAGCGGATATGGGTAACCGACTGGGAAGCATCTTAAAGTGTCCAGATCCAAAAGCAAAGTTTATTAAAAAGGCCAAACTCTTGTTTTCAAGTTTTAAAACTCAAATAGCGTTTAGTTCCAGAAATTAAGAAGCACAATACACAAGATTCTGCAATGGTATTCAAAAGTATTACAATTTTACAAAGACTGAAACAAACTTTAAAAAAAAAAAAACAAATTTTACACAATGTAGAAGATCATCCTCTATCAGCCAGTTGGTGAGGACAGGTTTAATAAATATGTACAATAATCTGACTTGAGAAAGCTGATATGACCGAAGACGATAGTTGAAGATAATAATCACAACAGGCATGTCCGATAAGCCCACCCCAAATTTTTGCCAACACCATTTAAGTCATGACACACAGGATTCTCAGAATATTACTGCCCTTAAAAATGAAATAAAAAAAAAACATCAAACTTGCAGTAAATCTTATGTAAAAATAGAAAAAATCTGAAAGTTTAAATCAGTGCTTGTTTAGTAGGATATGTCTGTTCAGATACGTTACTGACTTTACTGCCTGGAAAACAAAAAAAACAAACAAAATAAATTTTCTTGAATTAAACGCCCTAATCATCAACGACATGCTTCGACTGGAAAGGATGACGACGTGGATACATTCTCAGGAGAAACGTCTCCAAAAAACACACATAAAAAGGTGCAGGTCAAGTCAGATTTCCTAATAAGCTTATTATAACCTTTGTAAGAGTAAAAATGAAAACTTGCATTACACTGGAGAGATGTCAAGACTGATAAGGTCGGACAGCTGGGTCCCTACGTTCGACCTCTGCAGGCCTCAGGGTGGAGGTTTTTTAATACGCCCCTCCCGCTGAGAAGGATTCCCAAGGTGCAATACTGCAAACTCAACCCAGCTGTGAAACAGAGGCAGGTCAAAATAGCACTGTAGCGCAACAAACACTTCCAGCTTCCTCAGCAACACCGACACATCAAGAATAAATAACATTCTCGTCTCACTGAGGTAATATGTTCCTAAATAAAACCCTTACTCATACAGGACGGAGGTCATACGGCAGCTTCTTATCCGTTTCAGCTCCTTTCCTCGTCGTTATGTAAAACATTAAGGGAAAATTGGCAATATAGATCCGAATGCAGGTTGTCGTCCACTCACCCTAACCAGCGCGTCCCGGCGTCCACGCCATTTGGAATGCAAACGCCTCCTAATGAAGCGTGTGTGTAATAAAAGTCAACATTATCCATGTGTGTGTGTGTGCGTGTGGGGGGGGGGGTTAATCCTCCATCTCGATGGTAACAGAGGGGTCTGCGTCCTCAACTGGAATGAGACAAAATACATCTCAGTGAACAGATTAGTAACTTTTTTTTTGCCTAAATGTTTTATCCTGATGAATTTCATAATAAGAGGGGGTGGTAGTTTCATTGTATCGCCACTAGGTGGCAGCAGAATTTACTTTTTTTAAAAGCAACAACCACAAAGCTCTTTAAAGCCTATATAGGTTAGGATTATATCCATACAGGTCTGGAGATACTGTAATTCAACTTTACTTTTTTTTTTTGAAGATCAAAGTGCTTTTTTGCTAAAATAAATAATATTTCCAATATTAAGAATCTTTTAAGGGATTATTTGCTTTAAACATCCTCCAAACTTACTGGCACCCATGGCAAAAATATAGAGTTTAAATTAAATCTAGATTTTACTGCGGAAGCATAATCTCACTCTGAATAATTACAAACTACCTTTAATTTAAATGCATTTATTCAGTGGTGAAGTTGCCTGTGAACCTCCTCTGCAGGCGCTGGCAAGAAGAATAATGGCTGTGTCTTAACCATTTCTGTGTTTATTATGCCACATGTGCTGAAAGACCCAAAGTTTAGCTTTCTGGTGGAGTCCACTCGCTTTTTATTCAAATGTCCCGATATTTCCAGGTGACAAAGATGCCTCGCACTGCTACGAGGAGGAAGAGGATTTATCATTCTTAAAACAGTGAATTTTGCCTACATATTCCCCTAGTCTGATCTGACCAAAGCACATGGTTCCAGTTAAAGTCCATTTAGAGTTAAGGAAACCCTTCATGTTTACTACCAAAAAGACTTGCTGACATGTAGATGGGGTTTAACTGTTGATTTATGGATGCTACTTCACACTTGCTGCAGTCCTTTAAGCAGAATTTCTGCACGTTCTTAAAATGTCTCAAAGCGTCTTACATTTAATATTAGAAAAATCGAGTTCTTGAGTCATCAAAACATCCCAAATTATAGTCATATCATTCTTAAAAGTGTCTGTTTGCTCATATTATTGATATCCTTTAAACGGGCTACCTGTATTCACTTGTTTAGTGATTTGTAGCTCTGGGTGGGGAATTCAGCACGTGACCCATCTGTGACTAAACTACAAGCCCCACGATGCAATGAAAGCCTGCATGTTTTTAAACGGAGGCTAGCTCAAACAGAATACAGTGATGGAACAGCAAACAAAAGGTCTGCACCCTTTAATACCCAAAAAACAGCCATTTTTACCCCCGCTGCTGTAAGATAAAGTTTGTCTAGAGCTGCAGAGATAGGCTTTAGAAATACTATGTACTAATTTTTATTTTGTTTATTTCAAAGCTAATGAACCACCCTTTCTTATTGCCTTGACAATTGAAAACATCCTGATACTGAGTATTTGTCTATATATCAACAGCTTATGAATCTAATGCAGTGGGTTAGAATTTAATAAGTTGTTCTTCTTACATTTAAATAACTAGCAATATGGAAAATGTAGACATGTATACAGGGGTGTATGATCATTATTTGTTTGTGTGTGAGCGTAGGTGTACATGTTCCAACAAAGTCACATGTCCAAACGCCTACATAGGTTCACGAAGTAGGTCACCTAAAAACACACATCAAACCCTGATACATGTTGCATTTGTTACTTAGGCTGCAAATTGTGTTTTTGCAGCCTAGATTATTTCTTACTGAATAAATTGCATTGGGTTTGCTTAAGCGGTCAAATAGGTTACTTGGTAAGGAAATTATCGGTATTGTTCATCTCAATCTAGACAAAAAGGTTCGTAAATTTAAACTCCTAAAAGGCCAAAAGAGTGAAATGTGTGCGTCTTCCTTGCTGTCCTGCTCACTGTGCATGATGGTAACATAAATATGGGTCCTGATCAAAAGCTAGTGAACAGCTGCTACGAGAAGTTGCATCATGTGTTCATACCGCATGGAAACAGGAAGCCAGTAAAGCAGTTCCTAGAAACTCTGATCAAATTCAGTTATATTAATGATAAAGGCGTTAAAATGACTAATGATTGTCCCAGTGTGGGTTAATTTAAAACTAATATTTCTTATTGAATAAGAAATATTCAATATTTGTCTTCAGGTGCTTGCCATTTTTCTTCCCAGCGGTTAATGTCGAGGGCGCTACACAGCGTATGTGTCCATGTTCGGCTCTTAAGGCTCATCCGTGGAAATTTGAAAACAATTATGAAAGAAATGATCATTAAAGAAAATTTTTTTTTTAGTTCTTGTTGTTTTTTACTCCACATAATTTGCAGCCTAATAAATGCAACAAGACGGAAGGGAACTTACCCAAGCTTTCTTCTGACCCGTCGTCTGACCCCTCCCACATGTCCTCGTTAGCTAGCAAGGGGTTACGGGATTCAGAGCCCTGACTCCTTAGAGGGAAGTAGTGGCCGTTCCCTTGGCTGGATTACAACATGGAAAAAGAAATGATTCACTGGTTTCAGTGTTTTTTTTTATTTATTTAATACATGCAGATCTGCTTTTTATTCAGTGATTCACTTCCTATGACCGCTCAGCTGACACAACCTTTCGACATTTTCATTTTTTGAGTTTGTTAATCATGTTAATTGCCGTTTCTGCAATCTGTCAATAGTCCCTGAAACTTGTATGCCTTTTGCATTTCAATTTTCTAGTTACCTTGTGAAAACAGGGATGAACCACAGTTTACGGTCTTCTCCAAACACCTGCAGCAGGTTTTTGTGTAGGCCAAGATGGAACCCGTTTCTGTCGGGTCCGCTGACAAATACCGGAGCTGAGAAGGCCTCTGGAGAAGAGAACAAGGGTCATAACGTGCTTTAATGGGACAATTTTGCTGATTTTTGGGGGTTTAAAACTACAGAAACAATTTGATATTCTCTGGAAGAAAAGAAAACGTTAACTCTCACCTAAAGTGGATCTGTTCTTGGCCACCAGCCAGCAATGGTAACTGAAGAGAAACATGAGACTGATGAAGAACATGACTGCCACAAACATGAGGAAGAGTATATGGAACTTCGCAGGTCCGTTTGGCAGCTCCCCCTGAAGGACGGAAAGAAAAAGGAGATCTTAGTTCACGAGAAAAAAATACTTTAAATACATCTTATGCAGTCTGCAAAAATACTGAGCAACTGAACGAGAACAAAGAGACTCACCACCCAGAATTTGAGGAAATACCGAAGGACCGTTGCTGCGATGAATATACAGTACAGCATGGAGTAGGACAGGAAAAGTAGGAAAAACTTGTAGTTGGAAAAACCAACACAGTTGTTAACCCTGAAAGAAAAAAAAAATGAGGTTTGGTTATCAGGGAACACCAAGTAAACTCATGCATTCAATCTGTAAAGTACTGACTAGGTTACAACTTACCAGGGACAGTGATGGTCCATCTTTAAGACACAGCTAGAAAATAAAAACAAATTTTTATGCACTTTTATATTAAAAAGTAGACAAAGCATAAATTCTAACTTGTTTATCAGAAGGATTTCTGACAGTCTTCAGCAACACTGTCCATACTCCCTTTAACTATTTCATGCCACATCACAGCAACAAACTTCAGTGACAGTTTTACAGCTTTCTTTATCAGCTTTTTAAAACCAGCAGTCAGAAAGCAACGGTAAACACCACTTTTCATGTCTCGCTGCAGACTCTTAGTTTTATTTGGGGTCTGGACTTTGACTGGGCCATTCCGACACAAGTATCCTTTCATTTAAACCCTTCAATTGCAGTTCTGACTGTATGTTTAGAGTAATTTTTTGTCCCAGTCTTGGGCTGAAATTGTCATCCCAAAAGTACTCGACAGCTAAAAAAAAAAATGTATAAAAAAGAAAATAACCCCCCAAAAATATTGTGTTTTCGTCTTATTTACCTGCCCCATAAAATGTGATCATTTTAATTAAATTAGTCAGATTTTTTGTAGGAAAGGGATTCATCAATCAGTTTAGATCCAGAAGTTAAAAAAGGGCTTCACTCATTTGCTGTATAAAAAAATGGTCACCCAGTTTCTTAATTACTTTGGATTTGATTTAATTTAAAAAAAATAAAATAATAATAATAATTCTAGCAGTATAAGAACATGATTTGGGTCAGTATTTCTTTCAAAACATTTGCTGTACCAATTTTAATAAATTAATTCAAAGCAGACTTTTTGTCAGTTTTGTTGCTCTATGTCATGTCATGGATCTATTTCTATGCAATGAAATAATTAGAAGTTTGTGGTTGTGATGTGACTGAATTTGAAAAAAGCTCAAGGGGTGTGAGTACTTTACAAGGCGCCTTATTCTGCCAAAGCCATGCACTGATTGATCCTAGGGATTCTGTTTCAGATGAACGGAGCAACATTCTCCTAATTATCACAACACCTCCTGACCACAGAATATCTCCTTGCCCGAGGGTAATCTGTCCAGATGAAGATATTGGGGAGGAAAGAGAAGCTTACGTTTCACAAACGGAGCAGTGGTGACAGCGGTCAGGCTTCAGCACCTGGCAGCGGTCACAGAACCTGATAGCTGGAGACAAGAGGATGGACGAGTTGAATGGACGACATTCGAGCTGAGCACCCCCCCTCCCACACTTCCTGCAGCCTGGAACGTACTGTTAGCAATCAGCACTAATGAAAGAGATGCATCTGCTGATTACCACTCAGGAGAGCCTGCAGCCAGTCGTCCTATAGCCCTACTCGCTTTCCCCCCAAACACGGGACAAAGGGACAGCGGCTCACCTCCAGACTGGGCTCGGGTGAAAATGGGCAGCTTCTTTGCGATCTCGATGAGGATTTGCTTCTGGGCGTCTGGTCTCTCCTCCATCTCATACCGCTGCTTGTCCGAGTACGAGAGCTGGAACTGAACCAGAAATATAAAAAGCAGATCAATCCCATTTCTCAAACCACACGCGTGCTAAAACGAGGATCCTGGTTGTCACAGTCTACCTTTTTGCAGGGCGTAGCAGGAGGGGTGAATATGGACTTCCAGTATGTCCAGGTGAACATCCCAAAGCAGACATGAAACACCAGCAGGTAGACCACTGCAAAATAAAAGCACAGACGTCAACACCAGCTGGATGCTGACAGTCTTAAGCTAACTGGAGCAAAAACAGGAAGAGGGGGGCTCACCTTTCTCCAGTGTGTTGCTAATTGTAACTGTTAAAACAAAAAACAGTAAAATAAACTTAAACGGCATCAGCACAGCAATAGTTCAGAAAACAAATGACAAATCAAAGCTAACACCACAAAGCCAGGCTGCGGTGGTGTTAGCTCAGAGAAACAATAACACGGTGGTTTGTGTGTGACGCCCCAGTCCACCCTGACCCCTTAAAGGCTATAGGAGAAGTGAGATTACTCAAACTCAGTGGAATGAACGCTGACGTTCAGAGCCACTTCCGCCTAGCGCGAGCTGTCAATAACCTTATTGTTGTAAAGTGCCCGTCGGTGTTCTGCGCTGTTTGTGGGGGAGAGAGGTCAGAAAACAGTCCGTCGTACTTACAGAGACACAGCTCAAACACGTAGGCGTAATACGACCAGAGCACGACGGCGGCGATGATGAGAACGGGGATCCAGGCGAAGACCCTCTGACAGCATCTCAAACCTCTGGAGAGAGCCATTTCCATCTGAGTCCCGCTCCTCCTCTGCGCTCCACTAACCTTCCTGGCGCTTTATCCATCGGCGACATCTGCGAGCGATTCGCCGTCCTGAGATCATCAGAGCGGCTGAGCTCAGGAGGCGCCTTTAGAAATCAGCGAGAAAAATATATATTTTTTTATTTATTCATTATTTGTTTTGGTCAAACACGTGACGGATAAAAAAGACCAATCAGTTAATTTGATAAATTATATAAATGTTATGTACATTTTAAAATGTACTGCTATTCTTTTGTTTTTGTGGACGCGCGCGCGTGCGCATACATACATATAAAGATAGATATGTCTATCTAGAATCTAGATAGACATATCTTATTATCTAGATTCTAGATAGATAGATAGATGTGTACATAAATGAAAGAAAAGATTCAGGGCTACTACAGCATTCTTCTATCCGTTTTCCACACCCAACAAGGAAATAGGGAGATATGTACATCTAACAAACAGCTTGGTTTTAAATTTATTTAATGTCAATACAGATTTTTCCATTAATTGATGAGAAGGTTATGATAAAAATGCTGTTTTTTTTAAATTAAAATTGAAATCAAAACAGAAAATATATACTTCTTTTACATTGTTTTAATATCTTGTACGACACCACTGTCTCAGCTTACATCTGGAAAAACTTCTTCGTGGTATAAAGTCAGTTTTAAAAAGAAATCTGCCGGGGGAGTGAACGATTTTGAGACTTAGCTGTAAGTAGAAGCCCGGAGCAAAACCGGTTTAACAAACTGAAATTTTCCTGCAAACAAGTCAGTCAGAAAACAGGTAAGCTACTCCAGGTATGAAACAACTCCCCTAAGAGACCTACAAGTCACTCATGGCATTAGCCTAAATCTGTTGAGTGTCACAGTTGTCTGAGTCAAACGTTGTTGCTGCTAGAAGTAAAACGGCTCAGGAAGGAATTGAGCTGTAGTGATCTACTGAAGGATCTTGTAATGAAGATTTTCTGTCATTTTGATCAGCAGTGTATCAATTCTCTCTGTTTAACCCATGTGGATATGCTTCAGCAGGAGGCTGAGGCCATCGATCTCGCTGTTGATAAAGCAGTGGAGGACAGGGAAATGTACTTCACTAAACAGATCCTTTTCATTCAGAAAATAAGCTCTGGTGAGAAGCAGCAGGTCAAGTCCCAACTGGATACTCAAGTGAGTAAATTTACAGACCTTCAGGAGAAGCAGGAGATTCCTGAGCTGAAGAAGAAGGACACTATGCTAGAGCAGATCTTAAACATAAAGGATTACAACTTGTTTCTCCATCGATTGCTCTCACCATCAGCTTCCAGCAAGTCTACACCCTCCTCCAGCATCAGTCAGTCCGCTGACTCTGATGCTTCTTGGAGGATGTGACACCAGCTGTGTGAGATCTTAGAGATCCGCCACAGGACGTCCTCAGAGACACACAGACACAAATCTCTCCGAAAGTCACCAAAACGTATATCATACTGTCAGAACAACAGACCAGATTCGGATTCTCAATATTCCCAATATTAAGAATCTTTTGTTATTCTGATCATCTACGTAGATCCATTCACTGGTAGAGGGAGTCTGCTTGGATGCTGTTGCTGGTGGAGTTCAGCAGAAAAGAAGCTAGTTTAGCAGTTTCACACAAGAATATCAGCAGAGCAGATGGGTTACCTGATTGCACTTTTGGCTACAGCGACAAATCTTGGTCATTAGAACATTTTGACACAGACTTTTACACTTTTCACCAGGCCTAATTTCCTCCAGGGAGGGAGTGTACCTGGACCACACAGCAGGCACCCTGTTGTTCTACAGTGTCTCCGAAACCATGACTCTCCTCCTCAAAGTCCAGACCAAGTTCACTCAGCCACTTCCTGCTGGGATTAGGGTTTCTAACTATATTGGAACTTCCGCTCAGTTGGTGAGACTGAAAGTCAGAAGTGGTTTGAGGTCTGGTGGGTTAAGATGTGATTTCAGTTTCAGTTATTTTAGTCTCCATCCTTGTTGCAGATCATTCTTATCCACTGCTCAGAGATCAGCAGTCTTTATGGAGCCACTTTCATCTTGCTTATTATTTTTTTTAAGTTAGAGTTTGTTTGGGTGCTGCCCCCCATCCTGTTCCTGTCCAGACACAGAGGTGGTCACTGCTCAAGACAATTTTTATGCCCCCAAAAGCAATTACATTTATTATTTTGTCAGATTAAATGTCGCCATTCAAATCCATGAACAAATGAGCTGGTGGAAATTGTGACTATCATCATCATCATCATCATCATCATCATCATCAATAAGGATATCAGTCATTATTTTATAATCGACATTTCGAATAATGAGAGTGTTCTGTTATATGTGAACTGTTCTAAATAAATATAATGTCAAATAGCATGGACACAAATTGGCTACTGTTCAAGTATTTTCAGACATTTAATAATGAAAGTGGTCACACTCCTAAAAACAGATTCTGTATAGCCAAAAATCAGTTGCTATACACCTCTTTATTTATTGAAAAGAAAAATGGATAAATAAAAAATAATGGAAACCCTCACAAATTTATTGAAGTGTGATGTTAGTTATCATCCCTACATTCATAACAATCTGAAACATTAGCATGATGTATTAACTTTAGAGATAAGAATTACAGCCTTTTTCTATGTATTTTTGTTTTGTTGTAAAAAGCGTCTTTGAGTGTCTAAAAAGCACTATATAACTTTGATGTATTATTATTTATTAATTCTTCCAGTTTGTGTTCATTTATATTAAAAGATAATTTATAACATGCGTTAATTAAAAAGAAAACCCGATCCAAATGACAAACGTTAAAACCAAAACACAATATCAGTTGTAGAGCTCAAGCAGAAAATGCAACTAAACCTCGGCAAGAATCCAAACTGGATTGTCAATTTAGGTTGAAAAGAAATAAATGTGGAGCAGCTGAGGCAGAAAGTAAGCAGGGAGTCTGAGGGATGGAGACACAGGGGAAGTTGAACCTAAAACACAAAGAAAGAAGAAGGATGTCTTTTTGCTCTTGCAGCACTGGGAGAGAGAATTAGTCAATTCTAGCGTTGCATGTCTAGGCTTTCTTGCGTAAATTGACTGGCAAAGGATATGATTCACACATTTGAATCAGATATTGCAGTAAAAAGTAACTCCAGGTTTGTCACAATATAGGTTAATGAAATCGAAAAAATATATTCCTTAAAAAACATTGAGCCTCATATGTGCAAAATCAGAACACGTGAAACATGTAAGACACATTTTTGTATTTAGCAAATGTGGTTTTGGAACTTTTTGAAAGCATAATGTGTGATGATACACATGTGATTCCCATGTTAAACCCTTACGTTCCTTGGAAATGTTGTCCTTCTCTGCGGATGTTTGCTGAAACACTAAATGACACAAAATAGGCAGCAAATAATTCTTCAAATTTAGATTCTTATTCCACCATGAGATTATAGTGAGGCAGGCAATATGGAGTACCACGAAAATGTTGCAAATTTATCTAGTCCTATTCAATAAATTAGAATTTTATCAAAAAAGTCAATTTGTTTCATTAACCCTTAAATTAACTAAGGCAAACACATTATAAAGATGAATTACTGACAGACTGATGCTTTAAAGCACTTGTTTCTGTTAATCATGATGATTTTTTGCTTACATATAATGAAACATGACATTTAATATTTACATCAAATCAGAAAAAATATTTAAAGTAGAAATGTGGGTTTATTGAAAATTATGTGTTCTACTTACTTATAGATTATTTTCTAAAAAGGTACTTTTAATCTAGAAAATGAGCCTCAATAGAAACCATGTTTTAATTTATTGAATATGACTGTACGTTTGAATCGTTGTGGAATCAAATAAAATCGTAAAAAAAAAAAAATGATACCTGGCTTTATTGTAAAAAGAAATTCAGAGACAAAAGTATCCAGACACATTTGTCTCTCATGAAACTAACTGTAATAATTTGTGCTGGTGAGCCAGATATTCAGCTGGACACAGAGTTGTAAAAAAAATTTTTTTGGATGATGAGGCAGGCAAGCAAGACCAGACTTGACCAGATAAATAAATCCCACACCTTTACATTTTTTTGTTAGAAAACGATTTTTCACAAGTTATCGTTAGAAAACAAATGTAATGATTCACAAACGTAACGTCAATAAAATACAATCCTTAGAAACCCAATGGTACAAGACTTGATCACCTAATAGTTATGTGAAACTTCAACGTGAAGTGTTGAATATGGTTTTCAGTTTGATGAACAGCTTGAAAATGACTGGTTTCTATTCTTAACAATACACATTGTGTTTTTTAGTTTCATCATTTACAATATATTTTGGATACATACATATTTTGTCACATTAAAGAATCTGATCAGTGCATACAGCTGTTAGACTGTGGCGCAGCTAAAAGCTGAGCTTGCGTTTTGTAAAGACTTATTTCGTTCTGATCGCCTCAGCATGAGGCCTGCTGGTCAGAAAATATACTTTGTTTTCACACCATGGGAGCTGAGAGCTGCAGGTATTTAATGCCTCCTCTCCTCAGGCAGGAGGCAACGACTGCATCTACAAGGTGTCAGGTTCAGACTGATGACAGCAAACTGGTTTACCGTGCAGCTCATCCTGTGTGATCTCCAAAGTGTCGAGGAACACCAGAGCTACTTGTACTCAGGGAATAACTGATGGCAAACTAATGTGTGCTGAAAACTCAAGGGATTGTCCTTCTACTATTAAGGTACACATAACAGTGCTTTCTCTCCAGCAGCTAACTACAGATAGTGACATCCTGTGCGTCAGCTATCTTCCTCTGTTAGAAAAAATAAAATCTGCATTGATTTGGCGAACCAATTTCTCTTTCTTCCTTCTCAAATTTCTCAAATACACTGCAAAAAGGGAACTCAAAATAAGTAAAAAATTTCTTGAAATGAGTGTGTTTTTCCTTGATTTGAGCAGGTAAATAAGACTATTTGCCAACGGAATACTATTTTTGCACTCAAAATAGGACCAACTCATCTCTAAAATAAGATAATTAGATATCCTGCACTTGAAATAAGACGATGGAGATGAATTGTTCCTATTTTAAGTGCAAAAATCTTATTACAATGATATCAAGAAAATTTCATTTACTTTTACCTCCCTTTTTGCAGTGTACATTTGTTCAATCGCACAATACTATAGGGTAGTGTAATTTCTGCTCAAATTTATGAAAGACACCTGAATGCACACTTGAGTGTCGGACTGATCTGCCTACTAATTATCAGCTTATAGGGGCAATTTTAAACAAACCTGTAAACATGCTAGACATATTTTTGTCTAAAACACAACAAATACATTTTTAGTTAATTAGAATATAATTGAGGATTGACTCTACTTGACCTATTTCAGCAATTTAGTTAATTTTTTTTTTAAATATATTCTTTAGATTCGCTACACAGAGCGACATATACAGAAAAATGTAAATTACACCATATGACCTGGAGGCCTGTGGTTCTGCTGAGGTGGAAGCTCAGGTTGCTTTGATAGCGGCCCGCAGCTTTTCTGTGTCGTTGGTTCTGGAGTCTCTCATCTTCCTCTTGACAATACTCCACAAATTACCTATGAGCTTTAGGCCAATCAACTACAGCGATACCATGGTCATTAAATAGGTATTAATACTTTTGGCAGCTTGGGCAGGTGCTTGGTCCTGCAGCTGGGGGATTTGATGTTTTATGCATACGAAAAATCAGCACTTGGTGTAATTTGCAAAGCCTTCCAGTAGGTGGCAATGTGAGACCTTTCGAAAACTACCACCTCCGAGCATCTTCCGCCACACCTCTGCTGCTCTTTGCCTTTTAACAACACATTACAGGTTGTTATCCTGTTCAGCAGGTTAAAGTATATTGCATCGAAGAAGACAGAAGCTGGGCAATAAGCGTTTGTAAGAAACCAATTCTAAACTTAATTGGCATTAAAAGCTAATCTTAATTTGTCACTGCAACCTACATGAAATTTGCTGGTGAAGATTCTCAGTCATCCAGATCATGGTCATTCCAAAAAAAGTAAAAAAAACAAAGCAACTGGACTTGTTTATGGTGATGAACATGAAATTTGCTCTCTGCATTTAAACCATGCTGCCACTATGCGGCTCCTGGGGAGCAATCTGCCAGGGGTCTTGTTCAGGGACCCAGAGTGGCAGTCGAACCCAGAACTGAAGGTCAATAATAACCATTAGACCACCACTCCCCATAATGGTTAATAAAAGGGAAACACTCTGCAGAAGATAGTGTTAATATGATTATCTCATCATATCTGGTTATGAGTGTGCATTCGTCACATTTGATATTCCCACAGTCTCTTCAGATAAATGTCCAAAGCTCCTTTTGTTAAGATTTATGGGCCTGGCTGTCGTCATCCTCTGACGTGACCGTTCATCTCCGTGCGTAAAAACCTGTAAGTGCGTCCCCATCGCTGAACGCGCTGAAACCTTTCATCACGTCATGGACCCTCTGGGTTACTGGTCCACGGAACGGCGGAGAGCCTTTGTGCTCCCTGACCGTGCCGCACGCCTTCCCCCCGTCTTTACGTAATGGAGACTCCCTCTCTTTGGAGCGCCCTCCGGGAGCAGGGTGTGAGGTGAGCTGCACCCAAATCTAGCCTCTCTCTTCCTTCACACATGTGCTTTGCACTCCGCATCCAGGCCCGGTCCTCTCCCAGACATCTTCTCCCACCACAGCGCATCGTCTTTCATTGGCTCTCCATCCTGTTCCCGTTGCACCAGCACCACCCCTCCTTACCCCCCCCCCCCCCCCCCTCCCTTTTCCTCTCAGCAAGCACCGGTGCCGGCAGCAGGGTGATGACAGCTCCTCTCTCGTTCAACCGCTCACTGGAGGCAGGGAGCGGCAATCCATCCATCAGCACGGCAGCAAACCCCTCCGCTGCAAAGTCATTGTGACTAGCAAAATAGTAACGGCCTTTTAATCAAAACAGTTACCCCTGTGCGGGAGTAAAACACAAACAGCCCCGGCATCAGCAGGTTGAGGCAGACTCCTGCGCTCGGAGGTGTGTGCGAGCGCATGGCGCAGGGAGTGCATTCCTTGCGGCGCAGGCAGCGAGGGCTGGAGAGGAGCTCGTTTGGGGGGAAGTCGAGCGTGGCGACAAGGGGGTCGCGAGAAGGACTAGGGTTTACAAATGAGCCAACCGTGCAGGTTTACTAACTGGAAAGAGGCGCACAACAGCCGAAGTGGCACTTAGAGTGTGCATTTCATTTGACCCCCCTCCCATCCCCCCCGAGACCCTCTGATGTCAGGCAGTTGTGCGGTGCAGGCACGGGAGATGCAGGGGAGATGATGAAGCGCTCAGGACGTGATCCATTTGGGAGCGCGCGTGTTTTCGCGTGCATTGTCACACTGCAAAAAGAGAACTAAGAATAAGCAAAATATTCTTAAAATTAGTATATTTGTATTGGATTTGAGCAGCTACATACGACTATTTGCCAATGGAATGAGAATTCCTACCCCTAAAATAAGATAATTAGACATCCTGCACTTGAAATAAGATGATGGAGATGAATTGTTCCTTATTTTAAGTGCAAAAATCTTATTCAATTGGCCAATAATCCGATTTACCAGCTCAAATAAATGAAAAAGACACTAATTTCAAGAGGATTTTGCCTACTTTTAGTTCCCTTTTTGCAGTGCAGGGAAGGGGGGATCAACGGTGGCAGTGTTTGTTTTGCCCGCCCGTCTGCTTCAGTGAGATGATGCAGGGTTGAGGTTGATAGGATTTCCATTTCATTCCCTGCATGCTTCTGCGTCTGGACAGGGAATTCACCCCGCGCGCATCCGTTTGAAGGTTAAATGCGGCGCACATATTGGAAAGTCTGCACTCAACATGGCATATTGTCACTGGAAGAGCCAGCCCAGGGTTGTATGCCCCCCCCCCCCCCCACCACCTCCCCAACAGGATTTGGGTAAGGGGGGCCCACTAATCTGTCTTTTAAAAAATGTTCATAGTTGATCATTAGAAGAATGTGCATTTAAAATTGTTTTACAGTCGCTATTAAGACTGCACAACAAACTCCTTAGGACTGACAGAACAATCAAATGTGTTTTATTTGACCCCCTCAGTAGGAAAATGCCTTGTAGACCCGCATGTTGGCAATCATCAAACACATTTTAAGAACAAAGATAACCTCAGCAGGCAAGTTTAAAAATGATGATTTTGTTTAGTAAAGGGGAAAAGCGTTCCAACGTGTTCCTTAATGAAAATACAATTACTCCCTGCTTAAAAGAATAAATTTAGTGCAATTTAGCAACTTTTTTTGATTCAATTTCACAGCTAAATAACCAGTGCCTGGTCAAATAATTAAAATGGTAAATGGCTTGTTCTTGTATGACACCTTATCAAGTCGCCCTGGTGGCGAGCAGGCCAAAGCGTTTTACACTACAATCAGTCATTCACACCCTGACGGTGGTGAGCTGTTAGTAGCCACAGCTGCCCAGGGGCAGACTGACAGAAGCGAGGCTGTCACACATCAGCGCCTCCAGAGAGAATGACAGAGATGGTCAGAGTGGGGGATCAAACCAGCAACCTGCTGGTTATGGGACAAACTCCCTAACTCTTGTGCCACCAAGTCAGACCAGAGCCTTTCTGACAAGTGAAGCAGGCTATAGGATCTTAAAAAGCAGCACATCATGACTTGATCGCGAACAACTTAATACCAAAGAAATAGATTCTTATATTGAATTTGTCCCATGGTATTAGACCTCTATTGGTCTGCAAAGTATGAAAAAAAGCTATCACTAAAGCTCTGGGACTCCACCGAAGCACAGTGAGAGTCATTACCCACAGATGGATAAAACACAGAACAGTGATGAACCCCTAAGAAGTGTCTGGCCCATTGATTTTACTCTAATAAGGCATCAACGATTCATCCATGGTGTTCCCAGAACCCAGAGCTCGGTTTGGTCATTTCTCACAAACCAGTGACCGGCACAACCGTGCGCCTGGTTGGTTTGAATAACTTTTTTATTTATTTTATTTTGGCTTAGTAATTTAAATCATTTAAAATCATTTTTGCACCTATTTGGGTAACTTTATCTCATAGTAAAATTAGTCTGATGCTCTTAAACATTTAAATGTGACAAAAAAAGAAAAAGAAAACACAGAAGAACGCAGTAATGGGGGCGAAAGGTTTTTTCAATGCACTTTGCAAAAAGATAAAAATTATTATAAGAGGCTGTTGTAAGAGTCTAGGGCCAGTGTGTGTGTGTGTGTGTGTGTGTGTGTGACAAAATAAGGCATTTGGTTCCGTAAAACAAACCAGAGAACCAATTGTGTTGAATTTACATCTTACTTCTTTTTTTAATATTGCGCATTAAGCAAATTGGCAGTAAATTCTTTTATTACTGTAAATGTTTCACAAATGCGTTACAACCACATTTTTCCTCAAAGCTATATCACGTTGTTTTATTTATACAGCAATGGCGCCCAAAACAAGTGTTGCAGGAGATGACATTTATGACAACATTTTGGAGATTTCTTTGACTTATCAAGTGCCGCCGTTGTTTTTCTGTTGTGCAGCGTTTCAGTACAAAACCTCTTGCAGAGAAGGGGGTGCCGGGTTTAATAATTAGTTGTACTTATAAGCAACTGTAGAAACACAGTCTGTTGAATTCATTTCAACGGTTCCTGCTGAATCTAGTTGCAAACTGTCCCACCTTGAAGGCACTGGGTCAAGCATCAGAAATGATTAAACTGGCACCAATTAATCAGCCAGAAAAGGAATTAATCCAGATGTCCTTTGATTGGCAGGTCAAAAACTGGGAGGTTTTCTTTTTATTTAGCACATAACTAAGAGCTCCCAACATTTTTGGTCTGTAGACATATATCAACCAACAGTATGTCATTTGGTGTACTTTTTTAGTTCAATAAAAATCAACTTGCTGTACTTGGGGGTCTGGTTGATGGCCGTTCACAGTGAGTCTGGTCCTGCTGGAGGTTTCTTCCTGTTAAAGGGGAGTTTTCCTCTCCACTGTCGCTTTATGCATGCTCGGTTACCAATTGTGCCACTGTGAAGCCCTTCATCAATCATATCCAGTGTGTTTTTCCACACTGGATATGACCAAAATAGTTCAAATCGTCAAAATCAGAATCTGGCAGGTGTGACTTCAAAGAAACCAGCAGAATTCACTCCTCCGGAGGAGCCAGAGCATATTTCACTGTAGATTGCTGTCATAAACCTTTGACAGCAAAAGTTTTCAGGCTTTTACTGTGTGAGAAGATGGGGAGGACTGAGGAGTTTTTTTATGCCTTAAGGACGGCTCTGGCCATCAGTGTGAATCCAGGTGATCAAAGAGCTGCTGCTTTTTTAGCTGCACACATTCAGACAAAAAAGTGTGTGTGCAAAAATCCGACATAACCAATAAGGAGCAATTAGAAAAACAGACCAGTACGAGAAAACACAGCTATGACTTCACAGATTACAGTCACACGCGTCATTTGCAATTAACCTTAACACAACACAGAAACAGACTTAATCTGCTCTAAATGCACCTTATTAACACGAGTGCATTTCAGGGAGAAATAGCTTGTTTTGCTGCTTTATGCATGTACGCATATATGTCAGGGAGAATATGCTTCTGGGTTTTCTACGTCACACGGCCACATTTTCTGACTCTGACGGCGGCTGCAGAGCCTCAGGAGTCTGACGGACACGGTGGGCTCGGGGGCATCTGGAAGACCCCGGAGCTGCCGTGACATCATCAACGGCCCTCAGGCGGAGCGGGGAGAAGCCCTTTAACAAGGTTTAATTTCTGCAGAGCCTCTGCTCATATTCACACTCAGCGGCAGAGCAAACAATGACAGGGCAGGGAGAAATCGCAGACGCCTCACCCTGCATGTGTGAAAATAAATCTGCTCAAGGGTGGAGACGTGTTTGTGTCTCCGACAATCATGGAAACTTCAATGTCCACGCCACATAGGAGGACTATATGCGTTTTATTAAAGGAATTTCATTACACTCTACCAGGGCCTGCAATGAATTGACAACTTCTTTGCACAGAAAATAAAATAAAAAATAGAGGGTTAATCTGCACATCCACACCAAATCCCATACCACCAATGTTATGCTCAAACATAACAAATGCAGAAAAAAACTTATTACATTTCAACCACTCAACTATAAAAACTTATAAATAAATTATATATCAGTTAAGTTCCTCCTCCTGCTGTCTTCATATCCTACCTACAGCCATCCTTAAAAAAGTCCAGCCTTTCAATGCATCTGTCCTGATCCAATTAGTAAATTAATTCCTTAACATCATGGGACTTTGCCCCAGGCTTTAAAAACAGCAGTTATTAAACCACTGATTAAAAAAAGAGCAATATTGACCAATCACATTTGCAGAATTACAGGCCAATCTCCAACCTCCCATTTAGAAGTAAAATTATTGAAAAAGCTGTTGTTTGTAGCTCCCTTAC